>NC_088364.1:45700698-45713198 GCF_034508935.2 Berghia stephanieae | reverse complement strand
ACTATGCGGTCGTGGTATGACACTCGCTTTCGGATCGGCAGGTCATGGGTTCGAGCCTCGCTCGGCGCATAGTTGAGTCCTTGTAAAAGGGTTACTCACATTCTCTCACCGTACTTAGGTGTAAAATGTGTATCTGGCCATTAACAACGTTGTCCTGTCGGAAAAAAATGTAATATCGCCTAACAGGCATCATGTCTCGTTCTACGTGTTATGTGTTGCTATTGGTCAGGGACCCTTTATAAAACGCTTGGAGCATATTTAGTGGATATTGCTCTATATAAAAGCTCAAGTTTTTTAAAGTATTTTTTTTTTGTTTGTTTGTTTGTTTTGTGTGTGTGTGTGTGTGTGTTTTTGTTTTTTTTAATTCTGTTTTTGTTTTGTTTTTTGTTTTTGGGGGGTTTTTGTGTTTTTTGTTTTTGTTTTTGTTTTTTTGTTGTTCTTTTGTTGTTGTTTTTTTTTTTTTTTTTTTTTTGTGACAAGATATAATGATGATGTTTGATTAAGAAGAACGTGTGAAAAACAAATCCGTTGACTATCAAGATTTCGAATTAACATTTCTACCCCGCTTCAGACACCCTTCTCTCACCTTGGACAACATGGGTGATTTCTGTTTACAGCCGACATTTGTTTGATTATCAATATTCTTTCATGGAATGCCTAGACGACGGCATCTAAAGATGCAGTGCCGAAGGGCGTAATTATTGTTTTTCTATAAATAGTCAAATTGATCAAAACTATGAAATTGTGTCTATAAAATATTATATTCACTCACTTCAATAACATGTGTAAACAAAACACATATAAATTCATTACCGTTTTGAGGCGATGGGTAACAATTTTCAACCCAATATTATAGGTTATTGGGAAAATTTATTGTTTGCAAGCAATTGGATTCAATAGTCTGATGTCACGTCGAACAGCCGTCGTGATTCTAAACAAAGAAAATCTGTACTTTTTATTCTTCATGCTGGCTAGAACTTTTCATGTCTTCAGATCAGAATGTGTAAAAGTCAAAACATGATCAGATTTATGTTTTTTTTCCCTCTGGATGCGCTTTTATGCTCGTCGGAGAAATATTTCATAAGGGCGCCCGCCATTGTCCCGATAGTTTAGAGCCAGTTACTAAGTTACCATTACGAGGGAAGTGACATTACGACTGTGGAAGCGTATTTACAATAGTCTAAAGCATTTCGGAATTAAAAAAGAAAAAGTTCAACAGTTTTTACATTGCTGGTTACGGTTATACCTTGGAAAACATCTTTTCACCCCTCAAATCGGACTACGCTTTCTTATTGATGCTATGCTTTTAGGTAAAATATTCACAACATCCACCAACCGGATGTGACACACCAAAACACAAAACTATGTTAAAAGTCTGATTAAAATTATTCAGTGAGAACAATTCATTCAAAACAATAACAATGAGCCGAGTGACGTCAGCTTCGTCCATTTTATAGTATGTAATCATTGAAGTATTGAACTCTGCATGAACATAGCTTATATAATTGAATAGAATTTGTGATAAAAAAACAGCCAGTGTTTGTCCTTTTTAAAAAAATCCTTTTTCCTCGCCTATTATTGTCATATTTATTATGTACTGTTATGGGGGATGTGTTGTCATGAAAACATTTATTTTCTGTCTATCATTAGTGTCGAGCGGAAGTCTCGATGATACCTCAAGTCATCGGCCACCAACACTCAAAACTTCCCGAACTCGATGACCAAGGAAAAGTCGGGAATTCCCGAGAAGTAGCACTTCAACTGAGCTTTGGATGGCTTTTTTGTATTAAAACTTAAAATACATTAAATAAATTCACTTTGTATAATAATAAAACATTGATACCTATAACCATTTTGATCTATTTACGACGTTTGTGTTTTGTTAGCTGTTTAAAATATGATATAACGTCAATACCCAATACCAATGACTAGGTATTGAATGAAAGCACCGATGACTAGAGCGATGCTCGAGACTTTTTTGAGTCTCGAGACTCAAAAAAGCATCGAGACGCAAAAAAGTCTCGAGCTTCGCTGGAATCATCGCCGACGAGAGAGGGGTGAACAATGCAGATAGTACACATTGTTAGTAACGCGTGCGTCGCTCGCGCAGTATAGTCTCGAGACTCGGGACTCGGGACTCAATACGAGAAGCATCGACGACCAAGATTCTCGAGACGAGAAAAGCATCGAGAACTAAGTGGAGGTCGGGAAATTCTCAGTCGTCGATGACCTGACTTCTCAAAACTTAAAGCGTCGATGACCTTTTGGTGACCCGGATGCCCTCCCCTATCTATCATCAAAGCCTCGGGCGAATCTGGGAGACCGGAAACGAAGAGAAACAATCCGGTAAAACAATAGGAGTGGCAGGAAACAATAAACACACGCACGAACAAACATATACGCACACAACGAGGCACGCAAATACGCACATACAGATGGCACACACCCACACAAGCGCGCGCACACACACACACACACCTGACCTACCCACACACACACACACACACACACACACACATATATATATATATATATATATATATATATATATATATATATAATATATATATATATAAAGATGCTTTAACATGAAATAGTGAGGTTGGTATGATGATAATGATGACAATAATAATGATGATGAATGTGATCATGATAATGATAATGATGATGACGACGATCATGATGATGATAATAATAATAATAATAATAATAATAATAATAATAATAATAATAATAATAAGAAGAAGAAGAAGAAGAAGAAGAAGGATGATGATGATGATGATGATGATGATGATGATGATGATGATGATGATGATGATGATGATGATGGTAATAATAATAATAATAATAATAATAATAATAATATAATAATAATAATAATAATAATAATAATAATAATAATAATAATAATAATAATAATAATAACAACAACAACAATTATTACTATACGTGGGACTTGAACTTGTTTTATTCATTTCTCATTGTATTGTGGAGGTATATCCTTAGACAGATATACGAGCCATTAGTCATTGACTTATGCCTCTTGGCTCCTGGCGGAGTATAGGGCCTCAACAGCACTCTTCCATCTTCTTCTATCCTTGGCACAGACCTTTGCCTCACTCCAGGTAAGATTGATAAAGGCTTCTCCTCCAAGTCTGTATTGGACGACCCCGTTTCCTCTTGTCCTGAGGGTTCCATTCGAGAGCCTGCTTGGCTGTATTACAGGCGTATGGCCAACCCATCGCCACTTTCTGCGTCTGACCTGGACATCCATTTGTTCATGGTTTGTTCTTGTCCAAATGTCAGCATTTGGCACTTGGTCACACCATTTCAACCTGAGTTTTTGTCGAAGACAGCGATTGACAAAATTTTGTATCTTGGCTGGTGTGGTCAAGGTTGTTCGCCAAGTCTCTGACCTATAAAGCAGGCCTGCTTTAACATTTGTGTTAAATATTTTAAGCTTGGTGTTTGTGGATATGCTGGACGCTTTCCATATTGGTCTCAGTATTGCAAAGGCCTGGCGCGCTTTTTTTTATTCTAGCGATGATGTCTTCATCAGTTCCACCCGACTGATTGATTTTACTGCCAAGGTATGTAAATTCCCTTACATCTTCTATTGCTGTGCCAGAGATGGTGATTTTTGCTTCTTGTTTGGCAGTAAAGCGCAGTAGTTTTGTCTTCTCTTCATTGATCTTGAGACCAAATCGTTGCGCTGTTTCTTCCAGGGCCGTAACTTTGTGCTGCATGCCTTGTAGGCGGTGTGAGAGGAGGGCGAGGTCATCTGCAAATTCAAGGTCTTCACGTCTTTTTGAAAATGTCCATTGGATGCCATTGTTGGAATTGCCATATGCTGTCTTTGTCACCCAGTCCAATACCACGAGAAGTAGAAGTGGGGACAGCAAATGCTTTCTCAAAGTCTATAAAGCATACATATAGGGATGATTGCCACTCACTCGACTGCTCAACAATGATTCTTAGAGTTGCAATTTGGTCTGTGCATGACTGTTCTTTTCTGAAGCCTGCTCATCTCGTAGTTCTTTGTCCAAAGTAACTTTCATCCTGTCAAGCATGATTCTTGTGAGCACTTTGCTTGGTGTGGACAACAAGGTGATTCCTCTCCACTTGTCACACTGGGACAGATCGCCATGTTTGGGTAATTTTACTAGCAGGCCCTTCTTCCAATCGGGTGGTATTTTCTCATTTGTCCAGATCAAGTTGAACAGGTGGTGGAGTTGATCCGCGATTATGTTTCCACCCTCATTCAAGGCTTCAGCAGGGATGTTAACTGTGCGGCAGCTTTTTCATTTTTTAGCCTGTGCCCTTCGGATCTCCGTTTTTGTGATTTCACCTGTATTGATATTGAGGGGTTCTCCAGGGTTCAGGTGTGGTCTTAGTACTGGGGGTGGTCTGTTGATCACTTCATGGAAGTGTTCTTTCCATCGTTTGAGTTGCTCTTCTATGGATGTGATTATTTTCCCCTCTTTGTCTCTGACAGGTCTATTTGGGTTGTTTTCCCGCCCGCTCAACAATCTGGTGGTGGCGTAGAGGGTCTTAAGATCTCCTTTCCCTGTAGATTCCTCTGCTGTATCAGCAATTGCATTTATGTAGGGCCGTTTGTCTGCCCACAGCTGTTTCTTCACTTCTTTGGCCACTGTAGTGTATCTGGTCGCTGCCATTTGCTTTTGGAATCTAGTTTTCGCATTGTTCATTGCATGTTTCTCCCTTCTCCTCTCTTCTATTTTCTGCCACGTCTCCCCTATGATCCATGGTTTCTATTTGGGTTGTGGTCTTCCAAGCACCTCTTTACATGTCCCTGTGATAATCTCTTTCAGAGTTGTCCGTGCTGTCTCTGTTTCCTCGGGCTCGTGTGTTTGAAGCACTTCAAAGCGGTTTTGGAGTGAAGTCTTAAATGTTTCTTTAGTGTCTGGTTGTTTCAGCTTGTTGATATTATATTTTAATCTAGGGTTTTGAAATTTATTTCTTGCTGATAGTCGCATCATGATCTTTTCAACAACAAGGTGATGGTCTGAACCAATGTCTGCGCCTCGTCTAGCTCTTACAGCTAGTAATGAACTTCTGTACCGTTGTCTCACCATGACATAATCTATTTGGTTTTCTGTCTGATGATCTGGAGACACCCATGTAGCTTTATGTCAACGCTCATGTGGGAAACGTGTGCCGCCAATCACGAGGTTGTTTGTAGTACAGAAGTCGGCCAAAAGATCTCCATTCTCATTCATCTGGCCGATGCCATGCTTTCCCATTTCATTTTCTCTGTCTACATTTGCGCCTCCAGCCTTTGCGTTCATATCTCCCATAAGGGAGCGTTCACATATTACGTCATCAAAAATTTGCCCTTTTTAGCCCCCCCCCTCCCCCAAGTCATCACTTGTCATCATTGACCTGACCCCCCCCCCTCCCCCAACAGATGATGACGTCATCTAATTTAATAAAAACTAAAAGATAACTTTAATTTCACAATATTTATTATTCATTTTTCAAACCATAAACATTGATTATCAACGTTTGATAAAACACATTCAGACATTTTATTAATTTCAGAAACTGTTGATAATTTATGTTTTACGATACAATGGGGACATAAAATTTAAATTTGCAAAGATAAAATCTAACAAACATTATTTAAATTAGGCTACTTGGTGCAGGTGCTATTTAAAAAATTTCAGAAAGTGTAATTTAAAATTCAGGAGGCAAATTATTTTATAGCATATTAGTCTTTTAGTGGAATGAATTTCTGTTTTAATTTCCAAACATAAAATTAATTGATTCAAAAAATGTTCTGCCTTGGACCTCTGGCAATGTACTATAAATAGTATCATCAATTTCATCTTCATCGTCATCACTTTCTCCCATTTGCTGTTCTTCTTGTATGCCGCATTTTCGTGAATGGTCTTTCATTGCTGTGATCGAGGAGTGATACAATGAACATTTAGGGCAGCCCACATTCCAATTTTTCTTGCAGATATGCTTGCTGCCTTTGCACGCCATTGGATGATCATGTTATCAGCTTTTTCTCTGTCCACAACTTTATTGGCCTTAAGCCCATTCCATAATGCTTGGGCCTTTGCCAATGCAAGTTGGCGCTTGTCATCAGGATGTGCCTTTAAATAGGCATCAACAAACTTTTCATAGAGATGTGTATTACTAATACTATTACTCATTCTTCAGATGAAAACTCCAAAATATATTTAATAAACTAGACACAACCAAATCAAATGATTGATGAAGAAAACTTTTCAGAATCAAAACTGAATGGTAGCAAGCAGTTTGAGCAGTTCAATCGGTTTTGATGATTCCATCATTTAATTAATTTTTCACCTTTTTGCTAATTTATTTGGAATGCCATTTTTGAAGCTCTTGCATTTAATAAAATAGGCCTAGTTTGCCTATGTTTTGATGACATCATCTTGGGTCTGACCCCCCCCCCCTCCCCCATGTCAACACATGTCAACATTTGGTAGACCCCCCCTCCCCCCCCTAGCTGATGACGTAATATGTGAACGCTCCCTAAGTATTAGCATATCTCTGTTTGGGATCTTATCTACCACTTCCTGTAGAAGTTGTCTTTAATTTCTTCCTCTGCTTTGCTTGTGGGGGCATAGCACATGACTAGGGACACCTTCTGGAAACGAGAAGAGAAGCGTGCAGTAATGATACGATCAGACACAGGTTTCCATTCCAAGAGGCTTATAGCAGCTGCTCTGGATAAAGGAGGCCCACTCCTGCTTCATGGTGATCACTAATGTCTTTTCCAGAATATATCAATGTTTCTCCTGTTTGAAATTTTGTCTCTCTGTGGCCGTTCCAACGGACTTCACACATGCCCATAAGGGTGAAATTGTATCTGTTCATCTCTGCCACTGTTTGAGCACATCTACCAGACTCCCAGAGCGTTCTCACATTCCAAGTTCCTAATAGGATAGGCTTTTTCTGTGATAACAATCTTGGAGGCTTTATCAAGGGTGTTCTTGGGCTAAGAGGGGTCGTCAGCTCTGCAGCTCCCTGGTGGGTTTGGCCGGAGCGCGTCATCATTTTCCTGGTTGGAGCCCCTGGTCTCCCAAGAACTGAATTTATGGTTTTATTGTTGTTGTAGGTTTCAGTAACTTGCTTTATTTTAATTGGACGGGTAATTGGCCCATCGCATAACCCCCTGACTTGGAGGACCAAGATTAATTTTGGAGATTCACTCCTAGATTGGTTACTCTCCCGAGTTAGTGAGCCCAAGCTGCCCATGGTTTTCTGTTGGGGTTTCATTCCCTTAGACAATATAATTGTCTTCCGTGACTAATGAGCTCCATCTGCCCGGGTTTGAAATAGAGTTTTCCTTCTCCTAGGTGAACTGTCTCAGTCAAGACTATTGAGCTCCACCTACCCAGGTTTGAAATCAGAGTTTTCCCTCTGCTAGGTGAATTGTCTCCCCATATGATTAATGACCTCCATCGACCCTGTGAATCCCTTGGTCTGGCTCCTCCCCCACGGACCTGTTCGGCTTGGTTAGACCTGCCAGGGCGCACGAAGTCCCCGGCGACATAGCTCCATGGGATCGTTGCAAGAACAAAAGCTCCCCCGCCACGACAAGGCAGACCCACTTGGTCATTGCTTTTTACTATTTTCATGTAATATTTGCGGCTGGTGTGGAGAATTATTCCATAAAAAATTTTTTTAATAAAAAATTTAACCTCCAGGTTAAATATCACATTACATCTGCTTCAACTGCGCCCTGTGTATGATTGTAGTTATTATTAGCACTCTCAAACAGTGTAAATGAATGATTGATTGATTGTATGAATTAAATTTTATTTTTTCAAATATTTTTAACGAAAGAACGACCATTGTTGAAATTTTACAGAGTAATTTGCTTTGATTTTGACAGACACAAAAAAAAAAGAAAATTAAATGAACAGAGTGTGAATTAATATTTTACAGATACAATCTCAGTACCATCAATTTGAAGGTGGACAAGGATAAACTTAAGTTACAATTATAATGTTAAAGTGCTGTATTTATTACTGTCATTTGCACTAAAATACTTGAATGAAATAACAAAGCGACCTTCTTAATGAGTCTTCCTTTCTAAAAGTGTGTATACAGATCAACATAGTTTGTGTGAAAACCATGTTCATTGGAACTGGAAGTTATGAGAGGAGTAAATTGAAGAGCTCAAATTAATGTAAGCATACACACATTTCTAGAGTCAAAAAACACAAACAAAAAACAAAAAACAACAACTGGTGTCTTAATTTCTTATAGGGAATGAGATTAGCGGAAGAGTAGCGTCCCTTGACGGACGTCACCCATTGTCTGTGACGTCACCGGCGGAAAAGTTATTAGAAAGAGAACCTCATGTTGGTTGTGGACATGCGTCCCTCGTCCTCGCTTCCGGTGAAAGCGGCTTGAGATACTTCAAAACCAAATTGACGTTCTCTCTGTAAGGTGACGTCCAATCAAGGGACGCTACTCTTCCGCTAATCAAATTCCCTATATATACACCATTTTGTACACCAGATTTATAGTCTAACAAAGGGAGGTAAAAAAAAATTCATAGCCTAGTTGGGCTAATCTGGAGCCTGTGACAAACTGGACGTGTGACAAGCTGGGCAGCCCCCGTGACAATGTATGCAAATCCGATTCCATACGAGGTGTATTACACTCAATGAGCGTTAAAAAGAGTTGAAAATAATCCAAGCTTTGAATTTAAGTAAGAAAATATCTATCTAAGATTTAATTTAATGTACCAGCATATTTGCCCGTCCAATGATCGAGAGGTATTCTATGAAGATAGAAACAAAAAAAGGTTTACCTAATTATGTTCTTACAAATGTTTACTATAAAGGAAACTAATTTCGATGTTGATGTTATAGTAATAACGGTTATGTGGTCTTGCGGTATGACACTCGCTTTCGGATCTCAAAGTATGCGCATAGTTGAATCCTTGAAAAATACTCTTTACTCACGTGCTCTCAGCGTACTCAGGTGTCAAATGAGTACCTGATTATTAACAGCATTGTCTCTGTCGGAAAGAAAATTGTAATATCGTCTAAGAGGGATCATGTCTCGTTCTAAATGTTACGTGCTGCTGTTGGTCAGGGACCATTGTAAAGCGCTTTGAGCACGTTTAGTGGACATTGCGCTGATATAAAAGCTCAAGGTTTTTAAAAATATAAAAAAACTCGAGGTTTTTCTTTTTATTTAAAACATAATGACGGAAACCATTATACTTTCATACCGATTTGCTTTCTTTTTCTTTTGTCTCTTCCCCCCCCCCCCCCTCCCCCTCTTTTACGTTATGTGATAGGAATTTTAATGGGCTAAAGTAGGCTAAGACATTTCAACTGGTAAAATATGGGCATAGAAAAAATCAATTCTATATATTAGTCCTGAAATTTTATTATTATTATCAATATTACCATCATCATTATTATAATTATTATTATCATCGTCATTTTTATAATCATTATTATTTTTTGTTATTATTATTATTTTATTATTATTATTATTATTATTATTATTATTATATTATTATTATTATATATTATTATTATTATTATTATTATTATTATTATTATTATTATTTATTATTATATATTATTATTATATTATTATTATTATTAATATCATTATTATCATTCTTTTAAAAAATATTTATCTATTTATATATATATATATATATATATATATATATATATATATATATATATATATATACGAGTTATATACATATATATATATATATATTATATATATATTATATATATATATATATATATAATATTTAAAAAACAATATTTTCTAACTTTATGTTACTTTGATTTGCAGCAATCACGTTAGCGGATCTAAAAAGAAGTTCGAGGCATAATAAACATCAATTTGCTATATAAATAATATTATATAAAAAAACAATCTTCATTTTATTTATAAATGGATCTTCAAAATTCACTGTTGACTAGTTCAATGGATAGGGAGCCACAGTGTGACAAAAAAAACCCAAAAAAACAAACAAACAAACGAACGAACAACAAACAAACCAACCCCCCCCCCCCCCCCCCCCCCATAAAACAAAAAAACGAAAACAAAAACAAAAAAATTCCTTCGAATCCGAGCTGTCATTTAACACCACATAGCAATGGTGGTTGGATCTTGTAGTTCTTCAAGGCCATGAGGACCGCGGTGCCGGAGTTCATCCCGGTTTCTAAAGGGTGAAGCGGACAAAAGCAATTGCTTGCCACCCTTTGGATAGGATGCGTTGAGTCTACTGGGTGTAAAGTTGATCTTGATAACCAGAGATATTTTCATAAAACATCTTATCTATACCTCCGTAAATTGGCAAACCCTATTTTGATTCTGGCCAAAAAAAAACAAAAAACAAACAAACAAACAAACAAACAAACAACAACAACAACAACAAAACGTTTGCTTCCTAGATAAGCCAATAGATTAAAATGACCCACATTTTGTCTTCGCGGAAGACTCGTGCTTTAAATGTTTGGAAAGTCGGGGGGGGGGGGTCATCTAATTAAATCAGATGTGAACTAGATTTTTTACTTTAAATATGAACAAAGAAGGTTTTCTCGGTGCAAGAATGTAGACCCACGGCCTTGGAAAAAAACACACAGGACCAGAAATGTTTCCATGGGAAGTCGATCTAATTGCCTTGGTTTTACCTCCAAGGGATTGGTGTTGAGTCTTTATTGGAAAATCCAGAATTTTGACAGTTAACTCTTTCCTTACCGATCTTTTTCAGTATATTACCAAAATAACAGGCTTACCCAGCAGAAAAATTGATTTTTGAAAACTCGAACAAGCTCTCTACACAACTTTATGTTCTTATTTATTAAACAAAGACCATTCTTCAAAGTTTGTGATGTACAAAATAAATCTTAATAAGAAAAATGTATATTGTGTCGTAGCAAATGTTACGATTTTACTGCAGGTGGTAAGGAGAGGGTTAATCTATTATCATGTATACGGTCTAATTTTGTTTTTAAAGGAGAAGGAATGGACATGAAAAAAATTGAGGTTCGAGGTCGACACTGACTCTGATTTGAAAGGGGGGGGGGGGGGGGGTATTGTTTGTTTGTTTCGGTTTGGTTTGTTTTACTTTTACGTCGCTACGATCCCACCCGGAGACGCTTATCCAGCCATCTTTTTTGGGTTTTTTTCTCCCATTCTTTCACAACTTTGACACAACAGTTCTGATTGATCAATAGAGAAGATCCCCACTGTTAAATGTCAAGGACTGTTATGAGTCTAATGTTAAACCGTTCAGAACCTCACATTTTTATAATACGCAGGGAAAAACCCAATTTTACTAAAGCCCACTAACAAAAATATTATAAGGCGTCCTTATCGTGTGAAAAATAAAAGTTATGGTATCCTTACCACTGTGATGGTTATTAATCTCAGATCGGTAAATTCAGAACCAATTATTGTTTTTCAAAAAGCCTTTTGATAAGACATAATATAATTTTTATAGGTGCGGCTATGTGGTCTAGTGGTATGACACTCGCTGTCGGATCAGAAGGTCCTGAGTTCGAGCCTCGCTCGGCGCATAGTTGAGTTCTTGGAAAAGGTTCTTTACTCACGTTCTCTCACCGTACTCAGGTGTAAAATGAGTACCTGGCCATTAGCAGCGTTGTCTCTGTCGAAAAAATTGCAATATTGCCTAACAGGCGTCATGTCTCGTTCTACATGTTAAATGTTGCTGTTGGTTAGGGACCTCTTGTAAAGCGCTTAGAGCAAGTAAAGTGGATATTGCGCTGTATAAAAGAAAAGCTCAAGTTTTTGTGTTTTGTTTTTGTTTTTTGTTTGTTTGTTTTTAGGTGAGGTCATTGGATGAGTATGATAATAAGATCCTTGAGCTCCTGCGGTTGGAAATTCGAACTAGTTCCCATTGTATGCTCCCAAGGTCGCGCAGCGGCATTGTGAATTTGTTTGAAATTCCCAACGCAGGTGTCCAAGTATCTTTATAATATTGTATTAGCCAATCATTGCACTCTATTCAGTACCAACCCCGCAGCTATCACAGTATTATGACGAGTACAGGGAGAAAACCACAAATTTAAATGTCCGCTTTTAAAAAATTATTTTTGATTGACCCCTTTTTTGAGTGATGACAAGGGCCTGAGCTTTCACTCCACGTAAACAGCGGAATAATTACAACCTAAAGTTGAAAACCAGAATGAAAGTAGTAGAATCATTTGTTATAAGTACCCTTTGCACGGTTGTGAAACCTGGACGCTTGACAAAGAATGTAAGGAGGTTAGAGACATTTGAGATGAGGATGTATAGAAGAATTTTGAGGCTATCATGGACAGACAGGTATACGAACAAGAAAGTGTTGGAGAAAGTGAGAAAGGGAAGAATGTTGATCGATACCATCAGAAAAAGGTAGTTACGGTTTTTGGAACATGTGTGGAGAAGAGACAGAATAGAACAGTTGGTAACATCTGGGATGATCGAGGGAAAGAGAGCTAGAGGAA
>NC_088364.1:45690698-45695698 GCF_034508935.2 Berghia stephanieae | reverse complement strand
TGGAAGAATGTGTGACGGATGTGAAAGAGTGGATGGATGCAAACAAGTTGAAAATGAATGAGTCAAAAACAGAAGTGATGATTGTGGGAAATAGAGGGCAGTTGAAGGTGAATGATGGTCTTGAGGTGTTGATTGGGGGTGAAAAGATCAAAGTTTCAAAGACTGTGAAAAATTTGGGTGTCTATTTTGATTCAGAAATGAGAATGTCAGCTCACATTTCTGCTCTCTGTAAATCTTTATACTTTCAATTGAAGAAAATCAGTTCGATCCGTCAGTATATTGCAATTGGAACATGTTGTTTCCCTTATTTTTTCGAAACCAGATTATTGTAACTCCCTGCTTGTCAACTTGCCTCAGGCTTCTATTAAACAATTACAACTACTGCAAAACAGTGCCGCAAGATTAGTTTTTGACAAAAAAAAATTTGATCATGCAACCCCTTTGTTGGCCTCTCTCCACTGGTTGCCCATTGAAAAGCGCACATATTACAAAGCAGCGTGTCTTGTTTATAAGTGTTTGACTGGTATAGCACCGGCATATCTCACAGATCACGTGGTCATGTGTAAATTTGAAAATTACACTTTAAGATCATGTAATGACCAAACGAAAATTTCGGAAAAAAGATGAAGAACAAAATTTGGTGATAGATCGTTTGCTTGTTTCGGCCCCAAGATTTGGAATGAACTACCACGTGGTCTGAGGGAGTGCAAGTCTTTACCTACCTTTAAAAAAAATCTCAAGACACATTTTTACTGTATTTGTTTTTATTGACTCTACGAATCCTTGATTTGGCTATGAATTAATTTTTTTTTTCACTTAAAATTGATATTTATATTGTAAAGTGCCCAGAGCTTGTGTTTTACACGAGAATGAGCGCTATATAAATGTGTATTATTATTATTATTATTATTATTATTATTATTATTATTATTATTATTATTATTATTATTATTATTATTATTATTACTACTACTACTGCTACTACTACTACCGTTACAACCAATGTTAACACTTGAATAACTACCTCAGCAAAAACCATCAATACCATAACTATCGACAAAATTTCAACCACAATCAATTCCAACGCATGAATAATTACAATCGCAATCACCGTCCCTACCATAACCATTGACACCATTTCAACCGCTGCAAACACCAACTGAATAATAAAAAAATTACTAAACCACCGCTATCGTCAACACAAAAATTGCAATTACCACCGCTACAGCAACAACAACCACAACACCATCGTTGCCATAATTACATTACATTGGCATTGTCTCAGCCACAATATTAATCTCCGGGTCAAACCTAAAACCTCCCGAGGACCTAACTTGACTATATCAGACTATTTTGTTTAATAATTATCAAACATCCTCGTTGTTTTATTAGCTTTAATAATTCAATGACGCCATAATGTCCATCGCGTTGCTAAGACAACGATGGTGGCCAATCTAATTACGCCATAAAGTCAATCGCGTTGCTAAGACAACGATGGTGGCCAATCTAATTGCAATGATTTTATTTTGTTCTAATCTCATCTAGGGCATTTACTTCCATTGTCTCCCGGACAGACAAATAGCCTGTCACGAATATCTTATTTAAATTACTAAAATTATATTAATTATTGCATTACCATTAATTAGAATTGTGCAAGACATGACAATTGTCTATCGCCTATTAGGGGATGTTAGGATTTTATTTTACTGACAGATACAAAGCTGTTAACGACCAGGTACTCATTTTACACATGAGTACGGTAAAAGAATGTGAGTAAAGAGCCTTTTCAAGGACTCAACTAAGCGCCGCTCAGAGCGGGACTCGAACCCAGGACTTTCCCCAATCCGAAAGCCTGTCATACCACAAGATCACCGCGTATTGAGACGTTCAGTCATAAATGATAAGAATTAAAATTGTTGTCCATATAGACTTGTAATACCGAGATTTGTTACTTCTTCCTCATCCCCCAGGGTTTGTTACGGGGAAACATTATAATAACCCACGTCATTGACAACCGGGAAATAATGTGGTCGACAAGATCGAGTATTACATACATGGCAAAAACATGAAAATGAACGGAAGGTAGGGAGAAAATAAAGGGGGGTGGGGAGGGGGGGGGGGAGGGCAAGGAGAAGGATTACAGTTAGATTGTCATTTTAAACTATTTTTTTTCTCTTTATAATGAGGCATCTATTTCAAGACAACAAAGTCAGATGTTGAATATATATAAGATTTAATATGAAAGAAAATAAACATAGAATTCATGTAGAGTTTCCCCGTTCTTTAATAGTGTGAAAAAGATCTGAAATTGTGTATATGAAACAGTGCCAGACAACGCAGAGAGAAAAATACAAACCCCTCCCCCCCCCCCCTCTCAAAAAACGTGCAAACTTCCTGGTTTGAATATGAAACAGAACATTTGAAATGACAAATGGGTATGACGTGTGATTTTGTGTCATCCAAAAATTGTGTTTTACAACGCATTTGTGTGATTAATTTTGGATGTATAATATTATTGATGCCAATTATTTTAATTGACTGATTTAAAAAAGTAATAGGAACGTATACTGTTGTATCTGAAACCCGATGATGATGATGATGATGGTGATGATGATGATGATGATGATGATGATGATGATGATGATGATGATGATGAGAATGATGATGATGGTGATGATAATGATAATGATGATGATAATTATAATAATAGAAAGATAACATAATAACAATGATGGTGCTGATAATGTTAATAATAATAATAATAATAATAATAATAATAATAATAATAATAATAATAATAATAATAATAATAATAATAATAAAACAATAATAATAATAATAATAATAATAATAATAATAATAATAATAATAATAATAATAATAATAATAATAATGTTGATGAAGATGATGATGTTGATGATGATGATGATGATGATGATGATGATGATGATGATGATGATGATGATGATGATGATGATGATGATGATGATAAAATTAACAATAATAATAATGATGATAATAATAATGATAATAATAACAATGTATATATCTGAACTCTTCTTCTTCTTCTTCTTCTTCTCCTTAACTTTGTTTCCTCGTTCACTCTTTTCATCTTCATCCTGAAATATTTAATCTTCGTGAATATATCGTGAATTGGTATTAAGACATAGAGATCCGATTACGTTACCCCGCTAAAAAGTCATATCACATTACCAAATGAAGGGCAATCTATTTTCCAATACTCACGGGTGTTGTATCGTATACAACATAAGCGCTCCTCTTCTTGTTCTGTTGGCAATTTTGACGCGTTCTCTGTCGAATTCTGTCGCCTCCTTTGGAGTTAATAATTCAAAACTTACAATTTTCTCTAATTTCATTCCTAATCATTTGATCCCATGACGTCTAGGTCTGAATTATATATAATATTTCTGTCTATGACACAAGGGATGAAATTTAAAATAATGTAACACTATCATCAGTGGCGGTTCTAGCCCATTACAAGTGGTCGGGCAAAATTGCAAAATCATTTTTAAAGAGAAGAAATAATAACGTTACCAAGAAGCCTTGTTCCGGGAAAATAAAATTAGAAATCTACAAAAATGGAAATGTGTGTAACCAACCTTATACCTATTAATTTGTAGATTAAATTCATTCGCCTCGCTTTTCAGAATTGAAACGATCATTATCTGATCATTACGTGAAGTCCAACGTTTGACATCTTGTATTTATCTATCGTATCGTATCGTTGAAGAGCTAATAGGTTCTAAAAACCTTTAAATGCTCTGCGTAACTTTTATACATAGATACCATTTATCAATTATATTATTAGTATTCAATGCCAATTAATTGATTATATTGGGATTTAAATATCTAATACATATAAATAAGGCCATATTCAATATTCGTAGTATAATTTATTCTATTTACATTCATTTGGCATGTCCGTCTTGTAGCTCGAGAGTTTGAAATAAATGTTATACAAAAGACAATGATATCCAATGTCAATTTACATTATTCGTCAAAATCAAATATAATGCTGGTAAGATCTTTATCAATGGCATCCTTAAAATTATTATTTGATTTATAATGTTTTTCTCAAACTTTGAATTATTCCAAATTGTCCCAGTCCTTTGAATTAGCTTATTTTTCCTTATAGACGAATTACATCTTTCAACAAATATTTTAAACTTATCTCCCCTAGTGTTTGTAACATGCGAATAATTTTACAAAATCATTATAATCTATATTGTAAGAACCATGCACGAGCCTATCTATCTATATATATATATATATATATATATATATATATTATATTATTATACGATATTTTATTAAAGGCAAATTTAGATACTTTAATCTTTCTAAATAGGATAGATGTCGAATGTCAGGTAAAAGTCTCGTAGAGCGTCTTTGTATGTTCTCAATGTTAACAGTCTGTCGCTTAAATAAGGGACTCCAAATACTATTTCCATACTCGACACAGGCAACGTTTCGTTCTAAAGTATGTATGTACTAAATAAACGCTCTATCTCTGTGGTGACACGTAATATTTAACACCTTATATGCTCTCACGCCATTCTCTTAATTTTCATTTTAAGAAAAAAGGTGATTCTAACAAAAACAAGTTGTTAATTTCATTCGCCATTCACCTTATTTAATATATCCATATTTTATTCATAGTCACTGTGTAATGACAACTCTATTACATTTAGAAAACAACATTTATCTGCGTAATCAAAATTTAATCACAGAAGAATAAAATAAAAGAATATTTCATTTAACAAACATTAAAATGCGATACTTCTTGTCATCATAAAAGCTAACCATTATCGTCCATGCGACTCCATAATAATGCCGAGATTGAATTTCTTCCAATAACAACATTATTTATTTGGTTATCACTACACACCGAATTGTTTTTACCAAGAAAGCAACAATAGCAATTTAAAGTCCAAATTGCATCGGTTTTGTTGATTTTTTGATTTAAAAAATGATAAATC
>NC_088364.1:45680698-45688198 GCF_034508935.2 Berghia stephanieae | reverse complement strand
AAAGAGAGAGAGAGAGAGAGAGAGAGAGAGAGAGAGAGAGAGCTTAACCTAACCCTAATCGTATTTAATTTCCCAAACTTGATTTGACTACCTTTCTTAAGCCTTAACAGATAAGATTCGATTTTATTCCATCTTGACGTCACACATAAAACCATTTTTACCAATAGAACACAAATGGCAATGCGGCTTGAGCCTAGAAATAAAGCCTGAGTTGCATCGCTTTTGCTGCTCTTATGATAAAAATATTGAGACATGTTGTATGGTTAGAATAAAATCGAATTTCAGCTTTGAAAGGGTTAATATCTTAATGCCGATTGATCATGTTTAGTAAAGCTTATAAAAAATCCGTATGATTTCATTATTGAACAGGCCAAAGTTGCGTATGACATCAAGACTGACATGACACATCACCGAGGGAATAAAATAATTAGATACAATGATAAATCATAACAAAAAGTCTGATAATCGCATAAACTTGAAATGTATCTAGATTGAAATTAAAATTTGTAAAAATCTGTCTGTGCGTTCCTGATTGGTTGGCACCGACGTATAGTATTTGGACGCATGGTTACCAGTTGCTGGTAATTAAATGTAAGAAACTGCTGTATTTGTTGATCATCAACTATTGAATATGCGTCTATATAAAATTATACTAATCTATAGTCTTATTTTTTAATAAGTGGCGCTGTTATTCTTTTTCTCATCTGTCCCGCAATTCACAGCTGCAAAGGTTTGTATGAATCTCTGAAATCAAAAAATATTTTTCATTACTTGTAAAACAATAGGAAATGATTTCGCTTATAACAGCTATATTAAAATCGATAACGGGTAAGGATCGTAACTCATAGATGATTTACAGTATCAAAATTATGACTTTTCCGCTTATCCATTTTGAAGGAATTCGTTAAAATGGAAAGTTCGGTTAATTGGAACTTCAACGATATACATTCAGTATCTGATTACGAAGAAACGAATGGCAACCCTTAACTATCAGACATCTATATTTTAAAACTATCAATATATATTACTGATGAATACAAATAAAAGTGAACATTACACACTTTTAACATTATTAGCATTATGCACCCCTTTTTTATAGATCCGTTTAGGAGACCGTTATTACTTTTTGTATTACATCATGGTGTGGAAATGTCAGTATTTGCGACATTAAGAAAATTGATCGGATAATTGATAAAGCCAGGAGTTATACTCACCCAATTTCCAATGTGGAAGAACTGTTCAAGAGATTTTGTCTAAGTAAAATGGAGAAAGTTATGAAGGATGGCTATCAGCCCCTTCACAAATGTTATTTTCTCCACGATGAGCCGTCGCCTTATATCTATAAAAACAAAGACAACACGTCACCTGAATTCATTTTTGCCACATGGTGTTCGAATTTTCAACGCGCAACTGTGATTTAAATTAAATACTATCTTTTAAATATACACACACAAGTTCGGGTTAAAGCCAGAGGTTATAGCTACCAATTTTCAAATTAAGAATTAAAGAGTTGCTATATGGGGTCTTGGTTGTACAATTTTATTTTGTCATTTGCCTTATATATATAATAAAAAATATAAATCACCTTAATTATTTTACATTGTCGATAGATTACGCCAACTTTGTGTTAATAATACTATCTTGAATATCACACACAGTCTGGTTAAAGGGAATTTCTATTTTTTGAATTAAATAAAATGTTCTATTGCTTAGTTTATTTTTAATTTGTGAATTTCATATAAATCTTTTTTATGGCAAAGAGGATTACATACATTTAATGTATTCTGGTCAAAAGTAGAAATTCATCAAATTATGATACATTATTTCCACAAATCTGTACCTTTGTTCAGCAATAACAGCAACTACAAACAACAATAAAGACATAATAGAGACATCAATCATCACACTCTAATGACGAGGATGAAGAAAGGAGAAATTAAACAACTATGGAAAGATTTCGTGGCATTACTCTTTCCAATGAAATGTAATTTTCCTCCAGTTTGCGAAAGTTGGAGCATGCCTTTTCCCAGTCCTCCCTTGTTATATCATATATTGCTCGTCGGTGAGAGTAAATTTGGTGTTCCTCCTCTCATCTTTCCCTTTACTTGGGTCCAAATGAGCTCGATTGGATTACGCTCAAAGTGATATGTGGAAGTCGCGCAACCTCATGTCAAAACTCATTGATTAGACAGTGCTTTGAAAACTGTTTCTGGTTTGTTTCTTTTCACTGAGAGTGTAGTTGGGCCTTTGATAATTAGTCAGAATATGTAGGGCTATCTGATTGAATCCATGAAGACATATCCGTTTTTATAGTTCCGAAGTTGGAGCATTGAGGTGACATGGGCCACCGAATTGTAGCGTTGTCCAATGCAATACTGCTGCTTCGAGGTAAGGCAGCAAACGATTCTTTAGCCAGTTTTCAAACACCTCTGCATTGACCCCAAAACGATAGTCTCTGCCTCCCAGATGATGCAGAAAAGAAAAAAAATGATATGACATTCTTCTAAATACCCAGTATCTTCACCACCTGCAAGAATAGCAGTGATCCTCTGTCTAGAACTCTACCCGAATTATCAGACGTCCATTCCTTTGTCGGATGTATGTTTACGTTCACCTAGTTCCATACATCTTTGGATGATATCCATTTCAAGGTGGTCTTGGATCCTTTCCCTATCACGTCGTTCCACACTGGTCTTATTTCGATAATCATCTTTTCGGGGTTGATTGTGAAATTCCAATTCCATAGCCGTCCTATTTAATGGTCTATCGATAGATAAATGGAGATTTCTTTTCGCAGATTTACGAGAGTGTCGTATAGATTAAAGGGTGTATGTTTTAAAAGCCTTAAAATGCTCTGTGAAACGTTCGTGCATAGAAAAAATTATTTATTTTTCAAAGTTATATAAATAGCAGGCATATTTAATATGACAATATTGAGTACATTATAATCAGTATTTCAAATGATTTAAAACTAGAGATTTTATATCAGTCATTGCGATCGGATGTAGATAATAAGCAATAAATCATGAGTTCAAAATTTAAGGCAAACTACATAAGTTGTAAGTTTATAGCAGTTAAAGCAAATCGTTTTTATTCGGAAACAAGTATGGCGTGAACTCATAATCACTAGCCGGAAGTACGAGATTCTTTGGAAAAACGATGAATTCATCTCATACGTTCTGGTGCGCAACTTGTTTACATTTTTACAATGTAAAATCTCAAATTTTGTGACAGCGGTTTTAAATAGACGTCTAGGTCTTAAAGAAGAAAACTTTTTTTTCATGTGGTATCTATACGGTCCAAAATCTATATTCAGTTAAAACAAATTTGATTCAAAGGTTGACACATTTTTTTACATTTGATAGAAGGGACAGCTGAGAAAAACCGGAACACCACGCTCCATTAATTTAAAAAATCTGACTCTAATTTAATATCGTATTGTAAACTTTGTAATGAGATGATTACTGGAAATTTGTACTCCATTACATGGAGATTTGACTGCTGCTATGTGGTCTTGTGGTATGACACTCGGACAATGCGCAAGTATTGTTAAAATATTTTAATCGGATACTTGAATGACAAGGCCAAAATTTTAAAGATATGTTGTTTTTTCAGAATACGGTAGAATTTCGGGTAAACGGAATGATCGCTCACTCACAGCCAGACATGAATTATAAATCGAGTTTATTTCCTTGTCAGGGTTGCTTTATTTTTACTAATCTGACTATACGGAATACATTTTTGATTAAAATCGCAGTAAGTGACATGAATCGGGCTTCAAAGTGTTGAGCCTCATCGCTGTTATAGCTCTTTTAGTGAAACAAAAAAAAGCACCACTTAGTAAGATAAGAGTGCAGTCATACTCCACCTGCAAAGTGATACGTGAAGAAATAATCAATTCAGCGGAGCTAAGCCTCTTTGAGAACCAAGATTGAATAACTCTTGGACATCACTAGATGGTTTCTGAGACAAATCTTATCCTCAAAAAATACTCGAAATCGTTTGTGTCGTAAGAAGCAATCACGGGGCCATAGTTTCTATACGCAATGGGAGATCATTTCGGCATAAACATTATCTCTATCTAGATCTTGTAACGACATTGTTTGTTTTATGGTAGCTACAATGAAAGTCCTGTTACACAAGAGATAGTGTATCTGATTCACAGGCAAGTGGATTGATTTATAATTCTTGAAAGGGTGTGTTTTTTGTGTTTTTTAAGAAATTTGTTTTAGTCATCTGACCAATGTGCCAATTGAGCATTTATTTGATTGCTGGTTCCATTAAGTAGTGTGAGAAATATAATAGATTTTTATCCAAAGAGAGGCAGTAAAATGGAAAGTCCTCACCGCCTATCCGTCTAAAATAATCTACATTAATGATATGGCAGGAGGACTTACACCAGGAACCCAACTAAGATTGTTTGCAGATGACAGCCTTCTATGTTAGACAATAAAAACTAAACGTGACACATAATTCTTCAAGCAGAACCAGTTAGCTTCCAATGCTAGGAAATAGAAAATAGCATGGAATTCTAAAATTCATAAACAACAGAAACATCACACATTCAATATACACAATACATGACACTGCACTAGAAGAAGTGAGCAAGGCGAAATATCTAGGAGTAACAATAACAAACAAACTAAATAAGTGCCTGCTCCACTCACTTTTCGGAATTAAAAACTCACCCCAAATACCGGAGCATACTCAATGTCTCAATCGTTTCTATGTTACATGTTTGTGTTGAGAATATTGGCTACTAAGCTTAAATGCTGGCCAACTAACTTCGTGGCGTTTGTGTGTGTTGAATCCGTGACCTCAAGAAGTCGGGGAGAGAAGACTCTATTAAGACTAGGGTTATAAGCGATCCTCTTCGGGGTCGTGGATAGTTCATACAGTAGAGTCTACGATCTCCCCGCCAGGCGGATTTGTCGTAACAGAAAGGTCGCGGGTTCGGGCCCCCATCGCCGCCGCGAAATTTTTATTCTCTATGTCATCTGGCACTTTCTTACTCCCTTCATTTCTTGTTGTGTAATTGAAAAGATCATGTTACAAACACATGCAAAAAAAATCCAAAAAGCTCTACCTTAGGTTTCCTCAGAAGAAACCTAAACGACAGCAGGAGACAAATAAAGTTAAAGAGCTACAAATCCTTTGTTCGACCTACAATAGGGGACCATCACTACAAATCATAAATCCAAAAAATCGAACAAATACGAAAAAGAGCAGTTAAATTTATTAATCAAAATAACAAAGATTAAAAAACATGAAACTGATATTAATCTCGGACTACCACAACAGAAAAGAAAATGTGACAAAGTAACAATATTTTGCAAAGGCCTATACGATGAAGTTAAATTACCCCTTGGTAATATTTTACCAGATCATCAGATGTCATCCAAGTTTATGGTTCCCCACTCAAGAGTGCATGTCCACGTGCACTCGTTCATACCATCGAAATTAAGACAGTGGAATAGTCTCACATCTCCACAACGCGACTGATCTTTTTTGTGACCAGTCGTCTCAAAACCTTATCATGTTGGAGTGAAACTGATGCTTTAAAATGAAATGTAACCCGTTAACGGCCGTACTCTGGAAAAACACGTATTTAAAAATGTGGCCAGAAAACTCGTCCTTCTACAAATATCGATAGCAAGGTCCCTGGTTTGAGAGTGTTTGCCAAGATGAGGGTGATTTAAATCGATCGATTTTTAAATGACGATTTTTTTTTCGCTAATCTACGTGTCTTTCCAAGGTACGGAAGTTGTTAACTTGTTAAGCAAAATGTATATAATTTGAGTCGTAATGAATCCTTTCAATGAGAGGTTTGATTGTTTCTTAAGCTTCGAATATCTTACATTGTTCCGATTATTTGAAATTATAATCAATTTTCTTCAAATAGTTCACCCAGGTATGAGACTGGTAAATCACTCAGACTTTAAATCATAGTTTATTCCAATGTTTATCTAGTTAGGCGTCCTGATGCTTCAGCTGTTTCCACTAATAGCGGCGGAGCTACAATTTTAATCGGATTTCAATGAGTCATAAATTGTTCCACTGTTTCAGCTTTCCTAGTAAGACGTTTAGGTTTATTTTTTTAGCGTATTATAAGACACCGCTTATGAACGTTCAAAAACATTTTGTCTTAGTTATTGAACTTTTTATACGACGCAGTATCCACTAAATGTGCCCGAATTGCACTACAATTGTCCCCAAGCCAAGAGCCACACTTAACATGCAGGACGATACATGACGTCTGAACGGGGCTATGACATTTTGTTTTTGACAGAGACAATACTACTACAGGCCAATGAGAGATTGTGAGCAAAGAGCTTTTTCCAATAATTGAACTTTGCGCCGCCACAGAAGAACTTGAATCAGAGACCTAATGGTCCAAAAGCAACTGTCTTATATCAGTCCTACAATCTAAGCTAAGAAAAGTTCAGAGATTATATTTTTGTGTGTTAAGTACGAAATATCATGAACACAATATATTTGACAATGCATGCAATGTCTGGCATCATAGATTTCCCTCAACCGATGGAGATATAACCTACTATAACTTGATCGTTGACACAGCGCAATGTTCACTTAACATGCTCATAGCGTTTTACAAAGGGTCCCTGCTCAATAACGACACATAACCTGTAAACTAGGCCTGACGCCTGATTGGTGATGATACAATTTTTTTTCCGACTGAGACAACGCTGTTAACGACCACGTACTCATTTACACCGGAGCATGGTGAGAGAATGTGAGTAAATAACCTTTTCCAAGGACTCAACTATGCTCCGAGCGGTGCTTGAACCCAGGACCTTTGAAAGCGAGTGTTATACCACAAGATCTCATAGCCGCATCGTACACTGACATATTTTCCTCATTTCGGCCAGAATTTATTTAAACTTCATTTACAATACAAGAGTGTCAACAAAGTCCGGGTATAATATTACACTATCAATTTTTATTTATTCATTTATGCAATTGCTTGTGTCGATATTTTTTCTGAGCCCCTGTCAACCCAGCAGTGATTGGGTAGCTGGGTGAGTTAGATCTAACGGAAAGTACTTTGCGATAGACTAGCGTACTATCAAAAGGGGAGAAGGAATTGCTATTGTCCGTTTCACGGTATAGAAATGGGGACAAACTCCGGCGCCATGGGCCAAATGGCTCTGAAGTCTATAGATTGTGGAGATTTGGCTGACAGATAATTTATTCAATGAAGAAAGGGTCACGTGTTGTTAAAATACAATTCATTTCCATACCAAATTGAATAAGATTGGGTTTTTAAAGTGGAATTTGTACTATTATCATTTATCCAGACTTAACGGACACCATGTAAATTAGATTACATAACCCACTACTAGTCAAAAAGTCTCATGCCGCTCCTTTCAATCTGCATGATTTCTGACATTTTGGTGTTTAGTGTGTCATTGTTGTCGTCTTGTGTTATGACACGACACTTGCATTTGGACTCGTGGTTTGGACTCTCTCTGGGTGGTG
>NC_088364.1:45595698-45675698 GCF_034508935.2 Berghia stephanieae | reverse complement strand
GCAAAAACCATGACTCCTAAATAAACGGGGATTGGGGTTT
This sequence comes from Berghia stephanieae, assembly GCF_034508935.2. Classification (NCBI taxonomy): domain Eukaryota; kingdom Metazoa; phylum Mollusca; class Gastropoda; order Nudibranchia; family Aeolidiidae; genus Berghia; species Berghia stephanieae. Next base: position 45,675,658 of record NC_088364.1, on the reverse strand, counting down.
CCTTGGACAACTGTTTTCGAGTGCTACCTGAATTTTGCGGGCTTTTGTTGTTGTGATTCAACATGATAAGCTGTGAAATTGTCATGGTATGTCGATTCTGATGACGTAAACTTAGCGAACACTGACCACTTCAAATGCCATTCACAATTTTCACTAATTTGTGTGGTACACTATTGACAATGCTATCATGATCTATATTGAGGGGTGATATGAATGTATGATTTCTTATTTCTGCTCTTATAATATCAACTGCTTTTTGTATTGCAAGATCATCATTTGAATCTAAATCGGATATAGCTGCTTGTGAAATAATATTCCCCTCTTTGAAAGTAAGCAAGACTTCCCGCCCATCCCTGTATTCCATTAAAGAAGGAACTCTCGATAGTAAATTTTCTTTGAATCTAGTTTTATGTACATATACATCCGACAAATTTATGGCATTTAATTTTGACAAAAGTAAATTGTAGAGATCATTCAGCTTAAACACAACATTTGTGTCTGTGCGAGCTTGTTGTTGATCAATAAAATTGACGATATCCTGTTTGCATTCTGCAATGTGTGTTTTGTATTTGTTGTCTGAAGTATTTTTACATCTAAAATCGTCTGCTCTTCTGTGGAACAGTATAAGGCAAGGCTTATGATACTTTGCTTCCATCGCAATAAGATCACCCTCCGCAAATACTCTAAGAATACTTGTATCTGAAAGAAGGACAGCTTCCTAGTAGACTTTTTGTGAAAGAGCAGGAGTCCGGACCTCAGTCAATTCCCCTTCACAACCCTTACAAAACAAGCAGTGTTTGCTTATATGTGATGTGTTTAATGTGCCTCTTGTATCAGGACTTGCAACTGCTTCACTATTACATTGATTTATCTTCTTTGCAAGCCTTTTGAGTTTTGATTTATGAAACCTGTGTCTGCAATTCTTATGGTAAAGTCCATCATTGTCTCTCAAAAAACTAGCAAGACATTTCACAGGTTGGTTAATATTGAATTTCAATGCTATTGGCAATCTACCTGAGTCATGAAAAAGTTTGATATCCTCAGAAATGGCAACATAAGTGTCTTCAATACAATTTAACTTGGTTGCTTTTTTAGGGTTTGTGAGAGGAGAATTTTCAATGGTTTCTTGACAAAACAGGCACTTCGACCAGTCAATTTCAGGGGAAGCTTGATCGAGTCTTGGAACTTTGTTCAGATTTTTACAGTCGACAATGGATGTCTGCCGCTTCTTTCCTCCTGCCATATTAGCGCATTCTAGGAAGGAAAGAAAAATAAATCAAAACCCCATGACATACTCAAGAGACAATATTTAAAGTTATTTCCTACAAAGTGTGAATTACGTAGTTTCTCAAGTTACAGAAAATGTTACCATCTTAAGGCGATATAGGGTAGCTTGAGAGATGACAGAATGAACAAGTTTGTGTGCGTGCGAGTGTGTGTGTGTGTGTGTGTATGCGTGTTAGTGTGTATTTGTGTGTGTGTTTGCGTGAGAAAGGTTAAACACATATTAGTTGACGGGGCTTGGATAGCTCAGTGATAAGATTCTCTGCAAAACAACAATAAAACAACAACAACATCATCAACACACACACAACGAACACATACTTCCAAATACCTGTTAGAATGGAACTTTAGTCCTTGCAATCTTGACCATTCAACAAATCAAACTAGCATTCCCATTTGACGAGGTCCCCAGGCATGATACTTTTAAGGAAACAAAGGACTGTGAGGCTGGCAAGTAGAAATATAACAAACAAGTCAATACATTGTTTAAAAAAAAACAAACCTGAACATGCAAAAGGTAAAGCAATGTGTGTGAATATTAGCGTGTATTGGTAGAATTGTGTGTGGAGATGTTCTTTTTTTGATCAACTGAGTTAATAATAAATTAGTTATGTTTTTTTCTTTCTCGGTCAGCAGTAATGATAAACACCGTTATTCTATCATCAATCATCGACAGGCTAATCTATATCTAATCGAATCTAAAAGGGTCTAAATTTAGTACTGACATAGCACATGTAACTTATATTATACTAAGATAGAAAAATATGTTCAGATCCAAGCATGGGCCATAATCTTACTCTATCTTTTGCATCCTGGGGGCTTATGATATGACTGTGACTCAGCTTTGATCTGACCCAATTCTTTTTTCACAACTCAATTCTTTTGTCATACATTGCGCAATACGTATCGCACTAGCATGCGCATAAAGTAAAATAACATCACGATGATATAAGACATTTATAATAGATGAAAAAGATTGTTCCTTACCTTTTCAATGAATATCGATTGCACAAAATAAAATTGTAGTTTGTTGACATCGTTCAAAAGACAAAACTCATTCTCTCAGTTATTTTTTAGACAACACATGATGCCATTGTCGGTAGATGGAGCTGTCGTTATCTCGAAGGGAGAGGCGGTGACAGATGACAAAACCGCATTTCGATTTAGCAATTATTGTACTGTACACAATGGTTGAAAGAAACCTCTTTAACTGCTTTAAATATTTTTTTTTTAGTCTCTTGTTGTTGTTTTTTTTTCGTTTACAGGCGCTAAGACATCCTAGTACATACTTAGTAAAGGATAGGTCGACCTAATGACTCATAGTTTTGTTGCACGGGCAAAAAAGGACAATTTTTATTGGGGGTTTTTCTGCGGTCAGAAGACCAAAAAAAATGTTTTAAAATAATTAAAAGCTATATTTTTGGTAAATAATAATGGAAAACATTAAAACAAACATATGTCCACGATCAAAAACACATCAAGATGTTCTTAATGGGTGAGAATGTTTTTTTTAAAAATACTTTTGTCATCGAGCGCCAAAACGTCACAAAGTGCGCGTTTTCACTAGACTTTACGACGAATTTTAAGGTCTTTTCAATAAAAATGGTATTTGGAGCCACCTATTTTTCGAATCTTCATAATTTTCTGCACCAATTTGTATACTTAGTTTGCTGGTTACAAAAAGTGCACAAAACGCACGGAACTTGCCGCTAAGAAAACGGACTTTTATTATTATAATAATTGTTAGAATAATTTGTTCAGAGAGAAGTTATGACTATTGGTCAATGGCCTACAATAAACATTTGAACCCTGTATTGGACAGCAGCATATGGGAAGAGATAGCGGGGGAGACACGAAGAAACCTGGCAAAGGACCGTGGAAAAAAGAAATAAATGAAGCGGGCCTGTCCTGGAATACAGCCACGGTAAAAGCAGCCGAACTCAAACAAAAAAATAAAACAAAATAGACGTGTCTGGTAGATGCCCCATGTGCCTCAAGCACAAAGAGGATTAAGCAGTAAGTTCTCTCAAATTGTTAAGTAACACGGTTACACAATTTTCGTATCAGTTGAGCTCCCTTGCACTGTAATATGTCTATGACCTTTGGTGAATCAGGTTTGTGACTATTTGTGACACACCGTCTTTATTCGGTATTATTTCGGGTTGAACCTAGGTGCACATTTTAAAAAGAACAACTTGTTTTTATAAAGCGCAATATCCATTAAACGTACTCAAAGCCCTTTACAAGGGCTCCCTAGGCATAGCAATGTAAAACGAGAGATGGCGCTTGTGAGGCGATGTTACAATTATTCTCGGACATTGCCAACGGCCAGGTACTCATTTTACACCTGCGTACGATGAGAGAATATGTGTAAATAGTCTTTTCCAAGGACTCAACTATGCACATCTTAGATCGGGACTCGAGCCCCGGTCCTTCCGATCCGAAGGCGAGTGTCGTAACACGAGACCACATTAGCTCGTCTGATAACCGAACACTAATTTAGGTCTTGATTGAAACCTGTAATGGACAACGTTTAGCGTTGATTCAAAAGCATTTCCGTTACAACAAAGAGCCCATAACAAGTTTTGTTGTCAGTCCTGTAAATAGATACGTACACGTTGGATTGAACCAAATTACAAAAAATAAATTTAAAGTGTAAATTAGGTTAGAATTTTTTTAATTTGAAATTTGAGAATCAATATTAGATAGATCTTCTCCATGAAGGATATTTTAGGAAGAAATTTTCATCCATTAGACTTGAAGGTCAATTTTTAGTATCTGCCTCACCACAACATATCGCTCAAATAGCTCAGTTGGTAGAGCACTCGATTCATACACGAAGGGACCGAGATCACACCTGGATCACCCATAGTCTGTGATGTCACCGGCGGAAAAGTTATTAGAAAGTTATCAGAGAGAACGTCATGTTGGTTGTGCGCATGCGTCTCTCGTCCTCGCTTCCTATGAAAGCGGCTTGAGACATTTTGCTGAACAATATTATGTCGCGGGTCTAGAGGCATATTATTGTAACTGCAAACTTCCTGTTTTGAGAAAATTAACTTTGAATGTTTAGCTATTCTTGTAAAATCAGAGATGAAAGGGTGGCAATAGATTGCCCATCAAATTGATAAATGAGAGGACTAAAAATGATTTAAAACCATGACTAACATGATTATGCAACAAGTATAGCTTTTATCATGATTATAATCACTTACAATAATTTGCCTCTCAACATGTCATAGTGGGATGTTATGAACCTACCACTTACAATAATTTGTCATTACCCAACTAAGTGTCACACAACATCAAACAAGCCAAAAAATGATAACAAGTAAGTTCAATTATAATTTATAATAAATTTATTCAGTTCTGGATTAAAAAAAATAATGTCAGATTATTTCAATGAAATGTACATTGAAGGTAAGACTGGCAAACCATGTAAGTCGCTTTCAACTCAGAGGCCTAACCCTTTCGCGGCTAGGCTGTATTTACGTCAAACACCATTCGATCCTCTACAGTTTTCATCTAGAGATTGGTCCCTGTGATAAGCTTCGAGTGATCGAGCGCGCATCACAGGGACTAAATCTCTGGATGAAAACTGCAAAAGTCAGTTATAAATCGACAAAAATAAGTTGAATGTCGGTTCGGTCGAAAGCTTACCTAGCCGTGAAACAGTTAAAACTTTTGACATTTAAAAGAATCTTATTAAAATTAGCATTGAGTACTATTAAAACAATAACAAAAAACGTGTCAAAAAGACTAAGGTGAAGGTAATTGGAAAAGGTGCAATGCATGGAAGTCTTTTTCTGAGGTCCCGAGTCTGATTACTTCGGTGGGCATAATATTATGAACATTTGTATTTACTATTCGCAAAGATGAGTTATGATGTAGTAAAATATATCTACAAAATAAGAAATGCAAGCAATTCTGAAATATGTATTAATAATTAGAATATTAATGAGGACACTTTAGAGCGCATTCTCCCAACAATATGGGCTCTTTGCGCTTAACACGGCATGAACATAAACGCAACCAGGGAAAAAAACATTTTGTACATATTATTATCAAACATACAGAGGAAAAAATGATATAAATTCATTTTCCAATTCTGGTGGATTCTGTTGCTGATTCACTGTTTCAGGCATGTCAGTTGATGGTAAGTCTGAAATAGAAAAAAACATTGGGGAACAATTATATTACTCAGACAATGAAGATACAGTCCACTCTGGATAATTGCAACTTGGTTTAATCGCAATTTTCGGTTAATCGCAACATTTCCCAAGAAACAGAATTAATTCTATATAGAAGTCACTGGTTAATTGCAACAAACTTCGGTTAATCGCAACAAATTTTTGCCCTCAAAAAGTGGTAAATTCAAGAAATCAATCAAACAAAATATCATGATTTCATCGTGGAAGAAATCGTGACATGTTGAATAATTGAGAGTAAGCAGGATTTAATGCTACAGTAGTTTGTCACCACTCTATAGGAGATAAAAGAGGGCGGGGCTTTACAACATGGGTTTGAAATGTCATCTGTGACCATTAAATAGGAGGTGAGGGGGCTGTGCATAGTTTTGACAAAAGGTAGACAATGACAGTTGTAAAGAGAGACTGAGCGATATCCTTTGTTATGGGATTGACATCTGTGCATTGTGACCAACGAGTTTGGTGAAAGCTTATTGGCTCTCACCAGGGCTAATCTCTTTGAGTCTTACAAATATTGAGAACAAAAGAGTGAAAGTGAATCAAATCAGAATAAAAGATGGCAACTTGCATCAAAGCTGCTTTTGCTTGACAAAATCTATACAGGACTGCCATATGGTTTTTATTTCAATCATATTGCTCAGTCTGTGGACACTGTTTACAACTAGTACGAGATAACCATATATGTGTAAAATGTTGCAACAGGGGATTGGAAACTCATCTTCTGTTAATTGCAACTTCGGTTAATCGCAACATTTTCGTGGATCCCAAGGTGTTGCGATTAACCGGAGTGGACTGTAAACTTACATTTCCTATGTTCAGTATTGTTGCTGTCATTCAGCTAACATGGTAACTTTCAAATCACAAGATAAAACCTGAGGACAACTAATGGGAACCCTTTCAAGTTATGAAAAGAAAAGTAACAAACTTATCATAATTACCTGTATCTTCACATTCCATGGAGATAGTTCCAGTTCCAGGCGAGCTTTGATCCTTATCGGGACAAGGCGGTGGAGACAACGAATGGATAGTCTCCCCAAGCAAAGCAGGTGATTGTGCTGGGTTGACCTCAGGAGAGGGCTCAGTGACAGGAGCAGGTGTGTATGTTTCCTGCACTGTGTGAGGTGATAGTGTATCCATAGACTAGTCTGAATCATCTGATAGAGACGGTTCATACAAATCATCAGAGTCCGAAAAAGAACTGGGGAAATTCTCATCTTCATCACTGGACTCTGAAAAATGAAAACAGAACAATCAGGAAAGTTAGTCAGATTGGTATAGAAAACAAGGTCTACATCGTTGTGTCATTGGTAGGTTGGTTACCAAACATTCAATACTAATTCCATCAAATTTCTTTCACACATCAGACAAGGCTAAGATTCTTTGCCTTATCTTATTACATCTTGAAAGTTACTAGTATGTACTATCTATCTATAGTAAATATAAGTAAGTAAACAGTAGGATGGAAAGTGAAAGTGAAAGTCAATGTCAAAGTCAAGTGCAGCGAGTGCACTCATTTCGTAGCTAAAATATAATATTTAACAAATTTATGTCATCAATTATGCTTCTTTTGGTTTATACAATTGGAAAAAACTCTAATTTGAAAATAAATTATCAGAATAATATAAAAACTTACCCAAAATAGCATCCAAAGCCTCTCGAGCCGACAGCTTTTTTATGGGCGCAGCCATTTTGTTTTCATTTGTTGTGAGATGAAAATGCGGAATTCTGGGATAGCTTTGGTCAGTTGCAATAATTTGCTTCGCAATCATTCACACTTACATCAATTTCCCTCCCAATGAAATGAATTATCAGTTGTTGCAATAATTTAGCATTAAACATATTGGCGAATCCTGATGCATTTTTGCAGTTACAATAATTTTATGACAAAACTGTACCAAGATTGTTCAAGACTGACAATAATCTCATTTTCTAGGAAATTGCAGTTACAATAATATGCCTCTAGACCCGCTATGTATAGAATGTACTCGTTGCTTTAATGTATGAGTAAGAAAATATATATTTGTGATGGGTGGGTGTGAAGATTCGGTGACAATTGTGAATATGGCTGGTAAGGAGAGAGTTAAAGGTATAATTTAGTCACGTGTGTGGGCGGCACATGACTAAGTGGACGTGTGGCATAGGGAGTATATAGGACATTGGGTGTACGTGTGTAGGAATGCATATACAAACACCCGTGGTTTCCAATAAAACTCAAACTTTCTCTTTAAGACTAAACAAGTAAGTGATGCATTGAAAATAAAAAGTCATCTTTCTAACTGGAGTCGATATAACTGCTCTCTTGGTAAAAACGTTAATATTTAATATTAGGTTGGACATAAATCAAACCCAGTCTTTTAAGTGGTTAGAGAGTCCCGATAGCTTAGTTGGTAGAGCACTCGTTTCAAAATCAAAGTGACCGAGATCGACCCCGGGTGCAGCCGAGATTGTCTTCTGACCCAACAATGCTTTAGGACGAAACCAAAAATATGACTTACGAGGAAAGGTTAAAATACTTAACACTCCCATCTCTAAAATGCAGATGAACGAGGGGTGACCTCATACGGTTATTCAAACTTGTCCATGTCTTTGATCAAATTGACCACAATGCACTTTCTCATGTAAAATTTATCCGAGGAGATAAAAACAATTTTTTTAACAAATTGTTCTATAATTATTCGGTATTTTTGAAATATTGTAAGGTCAGTAAATACATGGACCAGTTTGAAATTTATAACGAAAAACTCCAAATCATAAATAATTACAAAAAATGATATCATGACTTGAAATATGAATTTGATGAATAGGTTTTTGATTGACATATTTTAGACTGCTTATGATGTAAATACTGATCTTAGTCATGATATCAGTTTTAGGAATTTTTTACCTGAACCTTTCTTATTCTTTTTTTTTTCACAGAGTATTTAAAGGCATTTGACCGCTGGTTCGGATAAGTAAAAGCATTTGACCTAGGAAACCCTTACCATGATATGTCATGTTATGTTATGTTATAATAATCATTAACAATGAGAGGAATTACTAGACTTAATAAATATCAGTCGCGCCATAAATGAGTTAATTCTTGCTTGGAGAGCTGGACCTATTAGATTGGAAGGAAAGTACTTACGAGAGAGAGAGAGAGAGAGAGAGAGAGAGAGAGAGAGAAAGAGAGAGAGAGAAAGAGAGAGAGAGAGAAAGAGAGAGAGAGAGCGAGAGCGAGAGAGAGAGAGGGAGAGAGAGAGAGAGAGAGAGAGAGAGAGAGAGAGAGCAAGAGATAGAGAGCAATTACAAGGTAAACAATCGGTTATGGCTGTAGATGACGAGTTGATAAATTTAATAAAACGATTGTAAATATAACTTTAATACATTTTGAGAAATCTCTGGGGTCCTCAGATATTGATTCGTGTTTGCCATATGGGATCCATCGCCTCATATTGGAGTGATGCCGATGCTACAAAATTTGATTTTAGGTTTAATTGATTATATTTTAGTAAACTTAAACACTTATATGTTTGAACAACTAATGTAGACTCTTAAATTGCTTAAATACACGATTCTATAGTTCTGACAATTTTGGCAATACATTCAATTTTCATCACATTGAACACTCTGGCATAACTTGAGCTTGAGCTTTTTAAATATAGCGCAATCTCCACTAAACGTGCCCGAAGCGCTTTACAAAGAGCTTCCGACCAACAGCAACGCGTAACATGCAGAATCAGATATGACGCCTGTTAGGCTATATTGCATTTTTTTCCCCGACAGAGACAACGTTGTTAACGGCCAGGTACTCATTTTACGATGAGAGAATGTGAATAAAGAGCCTTTTCCAAGGACTTAACTATGCGCGGAGCGAGGCTCAAACCCAGGACCTTCCGATACAAATGTGGGTTTCATTCTACTAGACCACTTAGTTGCACGATAACACTCGTTTTTTTTTTTGTTTGTTTTTTTTTTTTTTTGGTTTTTTTTTTTTAAATACAATCAGGACGTGCCACCTACTGGACCAGAGATACACAATATCAAAGGATTTTGGGAATGCCTCCACGATTTTCGTCGTGTCAGATATAGATTCGTTTTGATTGCGTTCCATAGAACGCTTGAATACCCTCTAGCAAAATCCATGAGCATGAAGTGGATACAATGATAAAGAAATAACACAAACATAATCTTTAAGATAGAAAATTCAATTTAGTTAAATCTTTCCGGGCTTTTGTCTAAAACATAATCTTTAAGATAGTAAATTCAATTTAATTAAATCCTTCCGGGATTTTGTCTAATTGTATCAATCCTAATACGACGTGCCTTTCATCTAGATGTAATTCTCCGATAGAATATTGAGGCACGGATGATCGTCGTTGAAAATGTTTTTTTCTGTTTATCGAAGTTAAAATTTTCTAGCTGTGTTCGATTGCTAGAATGGCTGTTCAAAACTGTTTTCTTTCCTTTCTTTAACATTACGTATAGATAGTATGCGCTTGGCTAAGAATCTCACAACATTGCCATCCGGAAGTATAACGGACCAACACACAAAACTACGTGTAACCTTAAACGTCTATAGCCTGGTTATATTGTTTAGTGAGAATTATTCATGACCGGGGGTGGCAAAAAAAAAATACCAATAACAAAGATCCGAGTGACGTCAATTTCATTCTATCTATACTGACTGATGTTGAGTATTCGATTCAGGTATAAAGTAATACCTGGCTATAAGCAGTGACAGACATTGTAAACGTGTGAAGGTCGTCTAACAAGCGACTTGTTTTGTATGCGTGAAATGGTAATGGTTCAAATTTGGTATGCGATAAAAATAAATTATGCATTTTTGAAGCACATTGATTTAAGTGAATCCGTATGTATACCCAACTTTGCTAATACTTTTACGATCCTAGCCTTCAGACAGCCCCTCATCCTACTCTTTTGACAACTTTGATTATCTGTTGGAAAGATACGTTATTATGTATTTTATACATTGAAATCGATCTATACTTAAGAGTGATCATCAATGCCATCAATTGTTATCATCATCATCATCATCATCATCATCATCATCATCATCATCATCATCATCGTCATCATCATCATCACCATCACCATCATCATTATAATCATCATTATCATCATCATCGTCGTCGTCGTCATCATCATCGTCATCATCATCATCATCATCATCATCATCATCGTCGTATTCATCATCATCATAATCATTATCATTATCATCATTATCATCATCATCATCATCATCATCATCATCATCATCATCATCATCATCATCATCATCATCATCATCATCATCATCATCATCTTGGTCGTCATCATCATAATCATTATCATTATCATCTTAATTATCATTATCCACATATGGAATATTCCTAACACACACACACACAGACACACACATACACACACACACATACACACACACATGCGCAAGCGTAAATGCAAACAACCATGTAAACAAATACATACACCAAATCAACAAAAGCAGACACCAGTGTACAATTTAATCACGTTTATTAATCAGCACAAGATCTCAAAGAAAAATCCATATCAACAAACGATAAAATCAACATACACGCCCGAGACTTCAAAACCCATTCAACCATAGCACTAGCAATCAGTCCCACATTTAGAACAGTGGCGGCACAGTCTTCAACACAATGGGGAATGATATTAGCGGAAGAGTAGCGTCCCTTGATTGGACGTCACCGGCGGAGAAGTTATTAGAGAGAGAACGTCATTGTGGTTTTGCGCATGCGTCTCTCGTCCTCGCCTCAGATGAAAGCAGAATGAGACACGAGGACGAGAGAGACGCATGCGCAAAACTATGTTGACATTCTCTCTGTAAGGTGACGTCCAATCAAGGGACGCTACTCTTCCGCTAATCTCATTCCCTATAGATAGAATGCGCTTGGCCAAGGAGTTCACAACATTGCCATCCGGAAGTATAACGGACCAACACACAAACTCTGTGTAACCATGAACTTTTATAGTCTGGTTAATACAGTTTAGTGAGAACAACTCACAAACGCGGATGGCAAAAACAATAACAAAGGCCTGAGTGACGTCATCTAAGAACTATCTATAGCAAAACTCTTATTTTCATAATATGGTTAGAAATCTTTCACTTCATTTATCGATAAAACTAAACAACCGTCTTCTACATGATAAAAAGTCTGATATTTTATACTTTCTTTTTTTTTTCTTCTTAACGTCTCAGGTTTAAGTTTTTAAATGAGAAGTTGAGGTCGTTTTGATCTATACTTATAGGAAATAAAAGATTTCTGACCATTTGTGCCCCACTGCCTTATAACGGTAAAATAATATCGGGTTGGTAACGTGTTGAAAATAGAATCTTTAATAAAAACTATGAAACTTGGATTAAACTTAGTCTTTTTATCTTGGAGAATGCATACATTTAAAAAAAAATGCCAAACACTTAAATCCCATATTCTAGATCCAAATAAATGTTAACTTTAAATTAATTTATTTTGTCATCTTGATCTCCTCGACTTTGAGTCGACGGATCATAATTGTATATAGGCGTTTTGTCATTGTTTTGTAGAGTGACGGTTAGAACTGACGTGTACAATACATGCAGGTCTAACATCGAAACCCGATTATGGGCCTAGTTTAACATTGTTGTAATGGGCAATAATTTGCGTCATTAAAAAAAAAAAAAGATTTCCATTACAACAGTGAGCCCATACTGAATTGGGTTATCAGACCTGCAAATAAATACACGTCGGTTAGCGCATTTGATAAATAACGCTACAAGAGATGGCTGGAATGACCACAGGCATTTTGCTCTATTTTGCTTTTACAAACCAATCAAAAATAAATCAAATACATAAGTGAATTTCAAATGATTTTTGAAAATTTCAAAATAGAAGCTGGGTATAAACAAAAGTAGAGAAAAGTACCCGCGGTCCACCTCACATTATAATGTTAAACATGGTCTCAAAGCGGTATGATAGCTGGGTGAACTAGATACCAAAATGTGATTTCAAATCAAATGTATGATCAGAATTTTTATCTTTTTTTCTTTTGATCACTATAAAAATTCATAATGATTCTCCTCAATATTTCATTAACTTCGGTAAATCAATCTTATATTGTTGGCATTAACTTCTATTTTTAGCATCAGACGCAACCCGACGTAATAACATTTTGAGACGGCAGGCTACAAATATCATTTGTACCCTGCTTTGTACGCACGTGCATCTTATCAGAATTCAGAGAGTAGCTTTAACATGTATAATACAACCCGTTATCATATTTATCGTTATCGCTAAAATCATCATCACACTGTAATCTATATTAATAGCAGTATCATCGTTGTATTACAGATGTCATTGTAATTATAAGCTGTTAATACTACAACCCTATTTTAATTATAATTTTGATCGTTTTATTAACCTTTTCTCCTCTTTCACAGAATATGACATCGTTATCATAACAAGTAAACTATTTGAGATAACATAAAAGAAAATAGAATAATGAACCATGAACTTCACCTTTACAAAAATTGGGGAAAGGCGAGATCTGCCCAAATGACTGATCACACAAAACGGCTTTGGGATTTGGGAGTGTATGTTGTTTACAAATTATATCCTTGTTGATGATATTGGATCTAAAGACCTCAAAGTCAAACAACCTATCTATCCCATCTATTAAAAAATAACAAAAAATTATGCCGTTCCGCCACTACATCATAAGATATCGTCGCCTAGGCAGTCCACGAAGGAATATAGATAATTCATCAAACAAGATGCCTGATGTCAACAGGAATCGCCAATGTTGTCCAAGTGAGTAAATTGGGGGTTAATAATCTTTCCCGTGGAAAAAAAACGAAAGTGCCTGAAGCGGGGCTCGAACCCTGGACCTTCCGGATCACAGTGCAATGTTTTAACCACTCGGCTACTTTGCCCCCATCTATTAGACGAGGTAAATATAACTCGTTTTTTCTATTTATTTATATTAGACTGTATACTTTAGGTAGGCAAAATTATTAGCATGCAATTTGCTCACTTAGACAACATGGATGATTCCTGCTGACAATAGACATTCGTTTGTTGTATTAACAATGTATTCTTTCAGAGAATGCCAAGCCAACGGCATGTAAAGATATGCGACTGTGGCGTGATTAAAACGATGACTTATAATGAATACCTAACAATGTATTGAGTTCAAATAGATAGACATCGAGAAACAAGTAATTATCAACATAAAAATCACACAATATTTGGTACGATGCTTCATTCTTCTGTTCTAGTAATTTAAATTTACATAATCAAAATTTACAAGTTCTCCCCTTATCTCTATCAAGTAGAGGGTTTATAAAACTAATACTGATTCTATGATAGAGATTAGTAGATGATCACATACATACATACTACAAACATACATACATACATTCATTCATACATACATACATACATACATACATACATACATACATACATACATACATACATACATACATACATACATACATACATACATAAATGCATACATACATACATACATACATACATACATACATACATACATACATACATACATACATACATACATACATTCATACATACATACATTATGCTAAATGACCACAGCAGATTGTGTAGAGCGGTGATTAAAGAATAGGTTAAAGAGAACTTGCTGCGCTATGGTTTAGATACAATTCTATAAGCAGCGATTATAACCCACCAACACAAACATCAAAGTCAAACTTTTCTTTGTATTATATTCTATTTTCTATCGAAAACAAACTTTTATTGATATTAACATCTAATCCTGCCGAATTTTAATCTTTCGTCCCTAATGGAAACCTTAACAAAATAGCAGCGTATCAAAGTGGAATAATTTGCCCTGGCAATGACTGAAAGTGATGGGAGACAATGATATTCTTTCTTTTCAAAAAATATAAATCACTTTAACATTTTTTATGTTAGTTTCACATATTTGAATATTGCCTAATCAATATCTATAAAATTCTATAATAATGGGATCAGAAATTTAAATAACTATATTCCACTTTGATACATTTCAAATTCGCTCTAGATAAACCCTTGTACTTTGTCCTACATAAAATACACACGGACACACACACACACACACACACACACACACACACACACACACTCATTATATATATATATATATATATATATATATAATATATATATATATATATATATATATATATATATATACATAGTCATTTACAAAAGAAACTAGTCAGTTTGTTTTCGCCAATAGTTAAATACTGGCTGGAACAAATACATCGACACTCTATTCATTTGGTGTATAGTTTATTGAATTTGTGTAAACCGTTTAAAAGTCGCAAATATTTAAATCCATCCGGTCACCAAAATCTCGATTTTGCAAAAATGAACACAAACTTCAAATCCCCGAATACGCCGCACTTCAGTATTTCGTATGTTTGCCGTTAAGATTGATCAATGCCACAGCTCTTTGCCTTATTAATGATGTCAGTTGATAGGCTATTTACTCTGATATCTCATCTCGAATAGCATTTAATAGGACGAACAATTCGTCGAATTTTGTACAGCGGTCTTGCTTTCTTTTTCTTTTCTTTTCTTTTTTTTTTAGCTTTCTTTTCATGAAACCGCACATGAATTTAGTGGGATTGATGTCAAGTGATACAGCTGACCACGGGTTCATCACCCTTATATTTGAATCGTTTAGGAAAACAGATATTTGTCAAGCTCTATGTGATGAGGTGTTATCATGTAGGAGTATCATTACTTGATTGTTCTGATTCCGAATAAACGGGACGACAAGAATGTTACTTATGTATAGGTCTGAGTTGAGCCTTGGGTTGATAAGTATTAACTAAGTTTTTCTTCCACCAATTATCACTCGACACACCATTACAGATTCATATTATCTTCGATGTGTCACTTCAATGATGCTTTCGTCATTGAAACGTTCACCTTGACGTCGATAGCACGAAATCCAAATCTGTTTGTCTCTAGAATCAACTTCAGAATGCGATCCGTCTTTAAATAAAACGCCGGCCCACATTATATTCTGATCCCAGTCCTGGTGTTCGCGTGCTCATCTAAGTCGAGTAACTTAGTGCAAAGGGGATACTAAGCTTTTGAAACCAAACTCAGTCAGCGCGAATATTTGGTGTGGCAACGGCTGCAATGTAGCAACGCTTATGTGAAATTAATATCTGAAATTTATTTTTTGGGTGCACATTTACAAAATGTAACTTTGGTAGCAACAAGTTTGGCAGTCCACATCTGGTCCTCAAATGTGTGTCAAAAAAGGCATGCGATACACCAATAGAAAGAAACATGTGTCTACTTCTTTAAGATAAATAACAAGTACCACTTTCTTTTCTCTTATGTTAGATAATAGCAAATATAACTGTCTAGTATCTTTTGAAAATGACTATATATTTGGACAAAGTCCAAAGAAATATCTAGCGCTAAATTGAAATGCGTGGAAAAGTAAACATTCCAAAATGGCACCAACGGGATATCTCATGTCTGATTCCCCGAATCGTTACAGTCCCATCATTGATGTGATAGAAATGTTCTCAAACCGACACACAAACATTTTCAGCAGAGGATGGTCGAAATGTATTGGGGAAGGAGATCAGCTCAAATGACTGATCACACAAGAAGGATTTTGAAATTGGGAGAATGTCGTTTAAAAACATCCATACAACCTTGGTGATAATCTTAGATCTAAACAGCTCAAAAACAAAATACCCTCCACCCCTTCTATAAGTGTATGCGAACCAACCCATGATTGTGCCTGCTTATCAGACTTATTACTCGGCGAGGTGGCCGAGTGGTCAAAGCTTTACACCGTGACCCGTTGGTTTTAGGTTCGAGCCACGCTTCAGGCACTTTAAACGTTATCCTGAGCATGATTATTTACTCATTTAGATTTACTCATCTAGACAGCTTGGATCACTTCAGATGTTTGTTTGATTATCTTTATTCCACCATGCAATGCCTGGGAGGTGGCATCAAATAAAAGATGCACAAAAATATCAATTACTTCTTATGATAACAAAATCTTGTATATACTTGCATTTTTTTTCTAATTTGTAAACTTTAATTACTAATGTGAAACTAAATGGCTAGAAACTGTGGATTGCAAAATGTTTTAAACAAACATGAATATAACAGCTTTCAAAAAGAAGAAAGTACTTGTGAGGGAGTGTTTCGGGACCGAAACTCATCATCAGTCTGCCAAATCCAGATAGACGATAGAAAAGGCCTCTGTACGTCCAGTCAGGATAAACGATGGAATTCTTGTTGGAGAATAATTTGATCTCGGAGGGTATCGTACTCTATGCTTTCTTCTTTTGGGAAGATATAATATTCATTTTTGTTCAGTACTTTTTGAAATAGCATGATCACAATGACTTTTTATTTTCGCACGTACATTAGTGTCGTACTCGGGAAAAAAATGCTTTAAAAATGTCCAGAAACTCGTCCTTCAAATATCAGTCGATGAATTCGCCATTCATCTTGTCAAACGCTCTCATACCTGAGACTGCAAGGAAGTCTCACACTTTCGGTCCTAGGTTTGAGAGTTTTTAACAAGATGAAAGTTATTAAAATTTATCAATATTTTAAGGGCGATTTTTCTGGCTAAAATTTTAAAGACGTGTTTTTTTCAGACAACAGAACATTCAACAACCTTTTGCCATATCATCAGAATGGTAATCAAGATTTATATATATATATATATATATATATATATATATATATATATATATATATATATACATAATATACATATATATATATATATATATATATATATATATATATATATATATATATATATATATATATAAATGATAAATAATGTCAAGGACATAACACATTAAAAGAAACTCGCAATCAGTACTCACATTCAAATTAAGAACTCATCACTCATAAAATCATCACATGAATTATTGTATGTTTGACCCAACACGTATTTACATTAAAATGTTAGAAGCATTTTGGCATTTAATAAAAATCATAAACTCGTAGATTAAAACATGTCTCACTACCATCCAAATATCAAGCTTCATGCGGAATGTCTTAGCCAAGAACACACTATGTAGTACTTTTTTTTTATCTGTCAGAGATAGCGAATAATCCAAATATTCGTTTGTGCCACGGATGAAAAAAATTGTTTTGAATAAATTTATTTGGTTTTCAGATTTGGATCAGAACACTGACGTATTCTGAAGAAAAAAGACACGTATCTAATATTTTGGCCAGAAAACTCGTCCTTCAAAAATCGATTGATTAAAATTATCCTCATCTTGCCAAAAAAAAAAATTGAATTGAAAGGCAGGGGACCTTGAAAATCTGAGAACCCTAGCAGAGGACCGGCAATATTGGAGACACCTCACACAGGAAATACTGGAAACAGCCAAGGCGACCCGATCTTTTGGTCGAGACGCGAAAGGCATCTAAGTCAGTAAGTCAAGTCAAAGTATTTGACAAGAAAAGGGTGATTTTAATCCGTCACATCTGAAGATTTTCTGCCAAAATTAAAAAAAAAAAATTATCAGAGGACGTGTTAAACATAATATGTCTCTGAATAGGGAGCAGCGCGGCACAGTGATATTATGGTCTTTGTTTTGTGGCCTGGAGATACTGGGGTCACGTCTCCTCCGCAGCTATTTGTGGTATTAAACAAGTCATCTCGCCCCTGCTGATAAAAAATTACGTCACAAAAGAAGACGATGATCACTTAGCGAAGGTAAAAAAGTGAGTTGTTCTTAGAAGTGCTCAAGGAAACAAAAGATTCCGTTGGCTAAGCTATTGATTTCAACACACAATTAACTTTCCCCCGTGATCTTCGTCTTCTTTTATGACGATTTCTTTTGTTTAGTATCAGACTTATGAAGGCTAAGCTCCTGCTCACTGAGGATTGAGTGTTCGGCGACCAAGAGAGGTTCTTTTCTTTGAAAGAATACTTTGGACAAAGTAACGTTGGTTAGTCGTACCTGTGAGTAGTGTGCCGAATGTAGTAACATTTAGGGAGTTCGTGGTTTGTTTCACATAATTCTACCCACCTACTTTTATTATTATCATAATTTTGTTTGTTTTTTAATATTATGGGTCAATGAGTACAAATACCAAGAGAATCAAGAAGGAGTCTATCAATCAGCACACTAATCGTGAGCACGATCGGGAGGATCAAAGAAAGTTTCCTCTCACCAATTCAGAAACAAATACCGTCAAGAAATAGAAAAAGAAATGAAAAGAAAAGAAAAGAAAGCAAACAATAAAAAGAAAACACTTGCTCCTTGGAGAAAATTTGAAGAACTCATACATTGGCCGAAAAGGCCTGCTCAACTTTGTCATCTTGATTGAAACTAGTTAATACTGCTGTGAAATGTTAAATTGTTAGTTTGGACTTCACTGATCAAAGGGCTTCTCAACTTTTGAAGTGTCCGATTTCAGACCGGAACCAACGTCAAAATTGACCTCGACTGCTTTCTTTATTTCTTTAGTGAAAGAAAAAATCGTTTCCCTCAGTATTCCTGCACAGAAATAGCCCGTGAAGATCTGAGTTTTTCCGGTTTTCGTTAGCATTAAACAGACAATAACAATTGCATGACAACCTGAAGTTATCGAAAATCTACAGAATAAATGGAATAGTTATGCATCCTGTACATATAAATATCACAGTAAACCTGTTTCATACATACGGAAATTTATCACGGGCTTACATTCACACACCGACACATACCGAAACATACAGAAACAAACAAAATGATACAAATAATAAAAATAATTAAAATGATCAAAACAGTTCTCAACAATCGTTTAAAGATTGGAAATACATAACAAATAGATGGTATGCATATTGGCTCTCTCGCTCTATTACTCTCACTTCCTATTCTCAATACATAGGAGATATATATATATATATATATATATATATATATATATATATATATATATATATATATATAGGCATATATAATATACATATGACTTTTCTAATTCGCTATATACTCCCTCACAAACATTCTCTTCTCACAATGATATATCTCCTCTCTCTCTCTCTCTCTCTCTCTCTCTCTCTCTCTCTCTCTCTCTCTCTCTCTCTCTCTCTCTCTTATTCCTTATCTAACTTTCAAATCCTCTCTCAGTCTATTCTCCAAGTCCCCATGGCCTCTCATTGACTCTTGCCGTTTCTATCCCTTTGTCTTTTTTCTTTCGTGTTATTCTTGATTGAACACCACTCTTAAATATTCTATTCCTCCAGCCTCTTTTCCACCATTCACTGTCACATGTTATTAGAATACTAGAGAGTGGGCTGCGATCATAGCTATATTGAGCACATGTTTGTAAGCCGAAACAATCAGCCTGCTAGATACTGTATAACCGTGGCCTTCGTTAAATTATAGAATGACACTGCCCTAAAATTCACTTCTCAATCTAGGGCGATTATAACCCGAAGAAAGTAAACAGCGAGTTTCCATTATAAGTAATGCTCAAGGATAGTGATGTTCCCATCGGTTGTACTCTTGAATACAACTCACTTTCTTTGGGTGGCCGTGGTTTCATAATGTGACGTGTATACAGTATATTTTTTAAAAATAACACAGCCATCGAAAGTAGTGCCGTCCCAGCCCGCCACTGTATACAAAACACTGAAATAAGATATGTTACGGGGTTGACTAATTCCACTGTTTGGCATGCACTAAAGGTGGCTATGGCTTGACCTGATTAACATTTTGAGGGCGGAATTCTTGATCCAAACAGTTGCAGTTTCAAAATTAAAGATATACGGAGACATTTAATTTGTGTTGAAACCTAATCGGCTTCACTTAGAAGTCAATAATCTCCAACACAACGAGAGCTCCAGTAAGCCAGAAACGCATATTGTTTAATAAAAGAAAGCTCAGATATAAAAGCCAGGTAAGAGATATATCAAACCTCACTTTTTTAAGGGTGAAAACCAAATTTGATCTTTGGGCTAGACTAGGATTACCCTACCATTGTATTATTTAAATACATGTATCTTTTCAAAGGAGAGAAAACAACAAAACATAACAGAGCAATTCTCCCGTACTCGTAATGACAAAACAGTATGTTTTTTTTTCATTTTGGCAGAAAACATTTTCTTACTGATAGACTAAGATGAACTCAAAATTAGTTGTCTTAAACCTTGGATCTCAAAGAAGTTCGAAACAAGTTTCACGGTTAAGACTTTGGTCATCTTAATTTATCGATAAAAATTTTCTGGCCACATAAAAAAAATATGTTTTATTAGTGCAAATACGACATAATTACGTATCAACGCAGAGGCCAGAAGATTTAGAGATCAAGTAAATAAAAATGAGTTATGTAACAGGTAAAAATCTGACACGATGATCAACAAATTCCAGGCTTTGGTCCACATATCCCGATCCATAATATGAGGTAATCGATTATCACATAGTGTCATTATGATATAACTGTATTGATTATTATTGAATTGAGCGTCAGTGGTATCATCTCATTTGTATACAGCGTAAATTATCAAATAGTATCGTACCATAAGTATTTCATATAATGTAACACATATTCAATATCAATATTATTCATACAATGATTTCAATAACCACATGTACCATAAAACATGAAGTTTTTGATATTTTCAAAATTACAATCAAAATCTTATAATCACAGTATCGAACCCATATCGACAATAGGTTTCTAAAATCAAAATATCGTATAAGCAAATTCCAATGCAAAGTTCATGGCTGATACGACATAATAGAGCAGTATAATTAGGTGCACCAAACGTAAACAAAGGTCTAGAAGCACATGGCAAACCACATGTTCCTGCCTTGACAGCTCAAGTTCCAATGTAAATTATAGAAAAAAATAGCCTTTAAAATTTGGCTGTTAGGTGGCAAAAGAAACACATATTCATAAATACTCGATCATGCATCAAATAATGTCTAGATATGGATATTTTATGGAACAAAAGGTAAAATTTATCAAAAGTTACAGTCTATCTATTTTTAGACCAGAGAAAATTATTGCGCTGGTGTGAACAAAACGAGAATTATTCGGAGCCTGATTTTCAGAATAATTTAGTCTTATATTATTATTTCTGCAACTGTTAGATTTTATGTAAACATATTTTCAATACTGAAAGTGTATTGCCTACAACTCAAACTACAAAATTGGGAGACCTATATTGTGCGTAAATTTTTCCGGTCCCTCACGAAAATCACGAGCAACTTGTTATTGTTTACGTTTGGGGCACCTAATTATACTGCTCTATACTGTCAGTGGAATATTAATACAAGTGATTAAAAGAGTCGATATTTATGATTATATCGATATAATGCTCATACAAATAGAAACAAGACAAAACTAACGACGTTCCGAACTTTGGTCGTCAACTGGAGATATCAGACAGTTAAAAAATCACAATCAAAACCTTAATAAGTTTAATTAGGCAAATAATAAAACACAGTGAGAATTAGATATAAAGGGAAAAGTAGAATATGGGGATTGTGGTTACAAAATAGCATGAATTACATATATATATATATATATATATATATATATATATATATATATAATGAGTGTTGGTGGGTACTTGTAGGTACGAGAGTGCTTGATAATCTTGGTTAGAGCATATAAAAATAAATATGGTTACTCACGTTAGTTTTTTTTTTGCTTTTTGTTTTTTGTCGATACAATTTCTATGTCCTCCATTTCATCAGTCGACATTTAACCGTACGACTGACGAAATGGAGGACATAGAACAATTGTATCGGAAAAAACGTGAGTGACCTTATATATATAATGTATTATTTAAGATTTTAAAGAAAGAATGTGTAAACAGATTCTAAATTAAAAATCGAGAAATTAATTAGTGTGAAAATATCTTTCATATTTCTCTCTAGTTTTATGATTTTGACTACTTTTGACTGTTTGTAGAGGCTTTAATTCATCTTATATTTCTGGCAATATGATATTTATAGTCAACAACAAGCAACACATTTTATGTCTGGAATTCATAGGGAGTTCCCAGCATCGGACCGCAATACCCTATCTCTAATTATAAAAGAACATGCCCATCCAGACACGTTCATATAAAACACGCGATAACAGACATAATACACACGTGCGAATCATATTCACTCACACACCCCTATCATAACATTATCCACACGACTTAGATAAAATGTTTTCTTTGAGTCATAGTAAACGGTTAGATATCTATGACAAAAGAGAAAAGCAAAGACGAAACGCAATCAAACTTTAATAAAGATCTATTAAAATGCAGTCCATCCATGGCATTCCCCCCCCCCCCCCCCCCCTCCAATTGTAGGTCTCCAAAAGCGAAAACACTTTCAAAGCATATAGAGCATAGGCATACGAAGAGTTGCATTTGTGTGTGAGATCATTGACGTGCGGATGCAAGATAATAATATTATACGAATAGGGTCTGAGATGATACAGACCCAATCTGGAACCACTGCAGATGGAGACTGGCCGACGTGTCCATATAATATATGCAGGTCTGACATCCAAACACAATTATGGACTAAGTTTAACATTGTTGTAATGGACAATATTTTGCGTCATTTTAAAAAAAGATTTGCATTACAATAATGAGGCCCATAACAAATTTGGTTATCAGATCTGCAAATAATTGCACGCCGGGACTGGTCCATCCCAGGTCATAGGTTGATATCATACGACTTGTCAGTTTACAATTCACGACCCTGTAGATCATTGTTGTTATTGTTGTTGACATACGTATCTATCTCATTCAACTTATTACAAAATATCACGATATCATAATAATCATTATTGCAATTATCATCATCATTATTATCATCATTACTACAGCCTTATCAAGTTATAGTAATAACAAAATATAATTAATGAAAAATTAATAATTACTTTAAAATTCTTAAAACTTGTATCAGTAAGAATGTTTTTATAATTTTCATTCATGTTATCATCCTCATTACTACTACAATTATCAAAACATTAATTAACATATCTATTTGTCAATATTGTTATTATTTTTCTTGTTTACATGTTTTTCTTGTCACTTTGTATTAACATTTCAATAGCTCTTAATTAACAGTGCTGGTATCGATACAAAAATCTATGCCCATTGCAATTGCATATTATATTTACAGCATCGGTCAAATGAGCACCAACATTAATGACATTATCATCATCATCGCCATCATTATCATTTCATTACCATCATTATTATGCACACAAGTAACATCATGATGTTATAAATACACACAGTCATATCCACATTTTAATATGAAAAATAATAATACAATATTGCAATTCTAAATTGACGATAAACTAACAGATTAACCATTTAACTGACATAGTCTGGAAAAAAAAGTTTGGCCAGAACCCCTCCCCCCCCCCCCCCCCCTTTTTTTTTAAATTATCGATCGACCTTCATCTTGGCAAACGTTTTCAAACCTGAGATTTTGCAAAGTCCCAGGTTTGAAAGTTTTTGTCAAGATTAAGTCATTTAAATTGATATATATATATATATATATATATATATATATATATATATATATATATATATATATATATATATATATATATATATATATATATATATATATTTGAAGTTTTCTGGCCAAATTTCAAAATACGTGTTTTCCAGAGTATGGCAGTTAACTGTTTAATAATTATACAACGTTTAAAATCAACTTTTTAAAATCAGAGATGTGACTTGAAATACCACAGAGAACAAGACGGAGACAACATTCCGTCCACTATGCGAATCACACATTTTGACATAACAACTATTTTTCTCGCTATTACAATATAACTCCGCATAATTTATGTGATAGGAATTTTTTTTCCAATATGTACTAAACACATGTAAAGCTATATAGATCTATTTTGTGGATTTTTCCCCCCAAACATTTAACATTTAAAAAGCCACACAAAAAACAAGAAAGTTTTTTTGTAATAATGCTTTCAATTTATATGTCATATATCTATTCCAATGGAAGACTGGAATAATGTCGGCGTTAGCAGCAGTGCAGCGCCGCAAATTGAGCTAGGGCGAGGTGACTTTGCTCAAGGCCGAAGCAAAGACCGTACCGCTGAGCCATGCTGCTGAACCCTACCACCAACACACAAAACAGAGTGTGACCTTAAATGTTTAGTCTGATTAATACAATTTAGTGAGAACTACTCATATAAATGGCTGGCTAAAAACAATAACAGAGACTTTTATTTGAAAAATTCTCGCCTGCAGGAATTCTTAACATATTTAATCGATGGCTGAAGTTTGAAAAATGTTTGTCTAAATGAGGACAAAATATGAAGAAAAAGACCCTTTAAGTAGACTGACTTTTGCTACATGTTTCTATAGACTTTGATAACTATACCGGTGTTATCACATGACTATATCACATGATTTCTCTTTGTTTTTTTCTTTCTTTCAGAATCACCTTAGCTAAAATTATATCTGTCGGAAACGATGAAATTGCGAAGTGATCGAACGGCCAAGAGGGATTACAAAAAACACCTGTCTTTTTTGAAAGATAATGCGACAATCGGTTACGCCCCTTGTGTCCTGAATTAAGTATTTTCTTGATTTTAATATCGAACAAAATCTATGTCAGTCTTTGTCCTTTCCTCGTAGGGTTAATTTTTTCCCCAACTACCCATTTATTTTATGGAACTGGGTCAAATGAACTGTAATTAAATATTTATTGTTTGTTGGCGTGGCTTGTGGTCAACCAATCATATTTCAAGTAAAGTGCATTCAGAAATATATAGAAT
Source organism: Berghia stephanieae (assembly GCF_034508935.2). Lineage (NCBI taxonomy): Eukaryota > Metazoa > Mollusca > Gastropoda > Nudibranchia > Aeolidiidae > Berghia > Berghia stephanieae. The sequence continues at coordinate 45,650,370 of NC_088364.1, read as the reverse complement.
TAAGGTTATAAAAAATGGACGTTATTCATTATAAAGTCTGTCGCAGGCAAAACATTACATTGCAGATAGGGGGCAGCGTGGCTCAGCGGTACGGTCTTCGCTTCGCACCCGAAAGGTACCGAGTTCGATCAAACGTCGTGGCCTTGAGCAAGTCACCTCGCCCTAGCTCAAATTGAGGGGCTGCACTGCGGCTGACCCCTGGGCTATTCCAGTCTTCCTTTGGAATTGACCCTAGAGACAAATTTCCCCTATGGGATGAATAAAGGGATTTTTTAAAAACACATTTTATTTTAAAACCACGTACTCGTGACCCCCCAAAAAATTAACCGCTTAAATGCAATTTGAACCCACAATTTCAGGATTCAATTTTACACAGTGCGTTACTGAGTTGCTCAATGCTCGTATTTGACTAGCTTTTGATTTCATAGAGCTGGATGCTTACTTAAATGCGTAACCACTTAATTGCCATACCTACTCCGGAAAGACGCGTATTTAAAACTAGGCCAGAAAACTCGTCCTTCATATATCGATCGATTTAAATGATCCTAATCATGACAAAAGCTCTAAAACCTGGGACCTCGCGAAGTTCCAGGTTTGAGAGTTTTTGCCAAGATGAGGATAATTTAAACCGATCGAATTTTGAAATACGAATTTTCTAGCCAATTTTTAAAAAATCTGTGTCTTTCTAGAGTTGGCAATTAACTGGTTAAGCCGATTTAAAAAAAAAAAAAAGAAGAACCCCCCCCCCCTCCCAAAAAAAAACAAAAAAAAAACGGAGAAGTCAATCCACAGAATATAACAGTTCCATATGTCAGTGACAAAATGTGTGATTTGCTTGGTAAATGGGAACACATGACATGATGACGTCACAATCTGATACATTGGAACCCGCTTTTCCGAACAATGATTTGAATGATCATATTATAAAGTCATACCCATATATATGTATATAACATTATTTTTTCAGAATTAGTTGTATATTAATATCAGTATGCCATAAAAATACATAGCACATTACAATAATGCAAAATAATGTTTTCATAGAATTTGGTAACGGATGAATGATGATGAGGAGGAGGAGGAGGAGGAGGAGGAATAGGAGGAGGAGGATGACGACGACGACGTAACGAGGAGGAGGATGACGACGACGACGTCAACGATAATGGTGATGATCATGATGATGATGCTTATGACGACGAAAAGAAATGCTGATAGTATCTATACATCGTTCATCCACTGGTTTATAGCATTACTCTAAAGGCTTTACTCCATTTTCTTCAATACTTGACAAAATGCGTTTAACAATAGTTCATCCGAGACTAGCTTGCTATTGTTTAGCTGCTTGTACAAAATTTTAGACATGGATATGTTTGTTTTGGGGTTTTTTTTTTTTTTTGTTTTTGTTTTTTGTTTTTTGTTGTTGTTGTTTTTAAGGGTTTTCCGGGACTTGCAACACATTTAGGGACAATCAGCACCAGTAAAAAGGAAGAAAATGGGATAATCAAAAGTTCTAAAATTACAATTGAACCGCCCAAGAAAAAGTGAGACCAATGGGAATTGGTTTAAATAGGGAACAGATATAGATTCCAAGAGCACACTATAGAATGATGAAACAATAAAAAGATATATATATATATATATATATATATATATATATATATATATATATATATATACTATATATATTTATATATAACCCACTGTCTCAAAGTGACATTATGCCTGGGTGAACTATGTGCTGGATAATGAATTAACAAAATATAAAACTTGAGTTTGATTCATATTCGCTTAGGTGATAATAACAAGAAATGAAGTGAGTAGGAAAGTGCCAGAAAACAATAGAGAATAAAAAATAAAAACACTCAATTTTCTGAATTAATATTCGTTTAGATGGGGAATATATACAAATGTATTCATTGCAAAGAAAAGAAAAGAAAAGAAAGACAAAAAAAAAGAATGACACACTTAACCTCCCCCCCCCCCTACCCCCGAAAAAAGAAAAAAAAACAAACAAACACAAAAAAAACCCAAGCCCCACTCCCCACCGTCACCCCCCTTTGAAGAATATAAACTCAAACATATTTTCAAGTCTTTTAGCTCTAAATTCAGTTTTTGGAATCCAATTAATCCCAACATGATACTGTTTTGAGAGCGAAGGTCACACATAAAATGTAAATAAAATAAACCTTTCCAATCTGATGGTGGCTTTTGCTGGTATTCTTTGATCAAAGTAATGACCGGGGGATATAAAGATAAAATTCATTAGCCCCTCAGAGCCAATAGACTGATATACCGAAATCTATTCCGGTTTCTTTAATGTTATAAGGACATTACCAATTGGATATAGGACACCTGTGTCTTGCAAAACACTTTCCGTTATACGTACCAGAACTAGCTACCTAATCACTGTTCAGTGGAAACAGGGTTCTAAAAAACGACTGGACCTGCATGCAACTGATATTGATTTTTTTAAAACAAAGAGTTACATTGCCATACTGTTTCCAAATACTATTTATTGTTTACGTTTTTATCATAAAATTTAACACATCAAAAAAATAAGATATGAGGGCCTATGATATGATCAAAAACTCTCTAAACTAAAAATTCTGTTTACTTTTTTAAAGAAGCAAATTAAAGATTGATAAGTTTTTGTCAGTCTCAACATATCGATATAATATTAAAATAAAGCTTTCTAGCCGAAATGAAAAAGAAATGCATTTTTGGACGTACGCCATTATAGTCTAAAAGTCCAAAATAGTGGGCGCGTTCTTATTTTTCCACTGTGTTTACTTGGGAGGCGTAACAGCCTGTCTAGTTTGTTTGTTTGTTTTGGGGGATTATGTTGAGGTAAGAACTCGACCAAATTCTTTGAGACGACAAATCGATAAACATGTATTCTTTGTGATATCGATATGATATTATTATAGATAATATTATCATATTGATGTCGCAATCTAAAATGATGCGTGTCTCAGACTTTAGATTGGAATTGCAGTATTAGGAATGGATGTATTTGTGTGTGTGTGTGTGTGTGTGTAGGGGGGTTGCATGTGTGTATGTGTGTGCATGTGTGTGTGTGTGTCTGTGTGTGTATGTCCAATGAATACATTTCTGATCCAAAGTCTCAGACAATAAACTGTTAAAATTAACGACATCAATCAAATAGGATGATATGAAAATGCCATATCAATATAAAGAACACAGGTTTATCGATTTGTGTGATGAATGTATTTATGCGTGTGTTTGTGTGATGTATGTATTTGTGCGTGTGTTTGTGTGTGTGTGTGTGTGTGTTAGAGAGAGTATTTAGATAATTGATGTCAATATGGGAGAGATCATTACACGATGAGAGTTCAAGGAGAAGAGAAGAGAGAGAGAGAGGAGAGAGAGAGAGAGAGAGATGTATTCATAGAAATTAATCTGATGTCAATATGGGTCAGGTACTCATTTTACACCTGATTTCGATGAGTTCATAATGTGTGAGTGCCTGGTGAACAACCTTTTTCATAGGGCTCAACCTCGCTACACCTAAAACGGGACTCGAACCAGAAACCCACGGGTCCAAATGTAACCATCTAGTTCGCGCTCTATCCATCCATCTAAGAATCTATCTTTTATCTCTCTCTCTCTCTCTCTCTCTCTCTCTCTCTCTCTCTCTCTCTCTCTCTCTCTCTCTCTTCTCTCTCTCTCTTCTCTTTCTTTTAAAATTATATTATATATATATATATATATATATATATATATATATATATATATGTGTGTGTGTGTGTGTGTGTGTGTGTGCGTGTGTATGTGTTTGTATGTGAGTGTGAGTGTGTATGTGTTTGTGTGAGTGTTTATGGGTGTGTATCTTATTTCATCAAATAACCAATACAATAGATTTCCTTGTACTACTGACACCAATGATCTATCTGTTCTGTCGTAGTACCACCCCCATAGACACGCACCCATATGCTTATACACACATATAAATCATACACACATACACACCCACACATTCAAATATAATAGAACTAAATGCCACATGCCAACAATGCACTGACAATTACAAATTGATGTAGCCTGACTTTCAATGATCCATAACTGTCGCACCGCGACAAAACGCCATGTTCATATTTTGGTCAGGATATCTTTACATCCGATATCGATGACCTTAACATGTCAAAAAGTTGCTAAGATTTTTTGAAGCAGTTGTAGTAGTAGTTGCAGTAGCTGCAGTAGTAGTAGTAGTAGTAGTAGTAGTAGTAGTAGTAGTAGTAGTAGTAGTAGTAGTAGTAGTAGTAGTAGTAGTAGTAGTTGTAGTAGTATTGTTTGTTGTTGTAGAGTAGCAGTTAGGTAGTTAGTTAGTAGTAGTAGTAGTAGTAGTAGTAGTAGTAGTAGTAGTAGTAGTAGTAGTAGTAGTAGTAGTAGTAGTAGTAAAATGTAGTAGTTAGTAAGTGTGTAGTTGTATGTAGTAGTAGTAGTAGAGTAGTAGTGTAGTAAGTAAGTACTATAGTAGTAGTAGTATTATAGTAGTAGTAGTAGTGTAGGAGATATAGTAGTGATAGATAGAGTTGAATATATATTGTAGAGAGAATTAAAAAGAAGAGTAGAGGAGTAAGTAAATGATAATAAAAGAGAAGAAGAAATGAAAAAAGAGAAGAAATTTCTAGCAAAACTTTTTTTAAATGCTGTGTTCTTGTTATTGCGCGCCATGTCTGTTAAACTAAAGCTCGATTTAACACGTACACTGCACCTTTTGCCATAAATAAGTGTTGTTGTTTTTTTGTCTGTTTCAAATTTCAATTATATTGTACTTTAATGGTGGGACTATGTCATCTGGAAGGTGCAGTGTTCGAGTCCTGAACAGATGGGCGCCAAGCTGAGTCCTTGGAATAATCCCTTTACTCATTCGTTCACGGTACTCAAGTGTAAAATGATTGATTACCTGCCAGGTAACAATGTTGTCTCTGTCCAAAAGAATTGTAATATAGATAAACATGCCTCGTGTTTCGTTCTACATGTTAAGTGTTGCCGTTGCCTAGAGATCCTATGTAAAGCGCTTTGAGCATGTTTAGTGGAGTTTGTGCTATATTAATGCTCAAGTTTTTAAAAATTGAGAGATTTGTTGGAAATGTTATCGATGCGCTTCTTTGTGCCAGGCGGTATGAAGTAAAAATTCCCAGTCAAAATGAGAAAAACTGAGAAGAATGTTTTGTCAGAGCAGCACAATCCCACCAAATAATGATTATTATTGGTTATTGATACTGACACAAACGGATCTCACCATAATTAATGCGCTTCACAATACTACGTCTAGTTTCCAAAACTGAATTTCCATTTGAAAATGTACAGGTTGCCTGCTAATCGTCAGTTCTTACAACCCCCCCCCCCCCCCCCCCCCCCCCCCCCCCCCCCCTTCCCGCATTTTTGCCTTGGGCTGGTTGTCAGCGCCTCTTTTTACACTTAAGTTGAGTGATGCAATCCGTGTATAATGCTTTATCCACAAAACCAGCGTTTTGTGAGCTATGTCACCCATTCAAACTGAGTAAATCGTTTGAGTTATGTTAAAAACCTACACGGTACCTTTCGGACACGAAGCAAAAACCTACCGCTGAGTCACACTGGCCCCGAAATGAGTACCTGGTCGACAACAGGGTTGACTCTGTCAAAAGAAAATGTAGTAGCGCCTTACCCTGTGACGTCACATCCTACATGTTATGTGTTGTTATTTGATATATTGGATTTGGGCTCATTTAGCGGATATTGCACTATACAAAAGCTCAAATAGATAGGTTGATTGTTAGAGTGCGAAAAACATTTTATCTTATCTATAGATAGACGACGCTTCAGTCCAATACAAAAAGTTCAGAATCGGATAAACATTTTTGAATATCATTGCTTGCAACATATTTAATTTATAAACTTATGTCCAACAATAACTTGTTGAGAATGAATCATCACTTTGACTAGCTTTGTAAAGCGCTTTGAGCACGTTTAGTGGATGTTGCTCCATATACAAAACTCAAGATTCTTTGGGGTTTCTAAAGCTAAAAACGTTGAAACGTTTATCCTACCATGATAAACATTGAAACTCTCAAACGTCTCACATCTGAACGACTTTTAAATCTGCTAATCCTAAAACTGAAAGTTGTATGTTGATACGTTTAATTCAAATTATATACTGTTTAGATTTAGTAAATTACATTTCAAATGCCTTTTGTTCTTTTATCAGTGTGAAATTTGACTCAAAACTCTGACATGATAAATTAATGGGATAAGAATAAGATGGTTTAAAAGAGTTAACTGAAACAAAAACCATGATGGAAAATGTTTCGGACTCGAAAGATTGAATAATCTTTGTCATCAATAATCATGGAAAAGAAATAAGTGCCCGATTTCTGTTTGAAAAACTGTTATTTTAATTAGTCTATTGAACGCATGTTTAGGAGTAGTAATACATCAATCACAAAATAGTACAGGCATTGTAGGAGTGAAGATAATTATTCCATTGCCTTCAGTTTACGAAACCCAATTATCCCATTATTTTGTAGTGCAGACCAGGAGGCCATCGTGTACCGATTCAGTTTGGTGGCAATTAAATATGACATCCAATATCTACTGATGATGACGTCATAAGACTCGTATCCGGATGATCAGTTTGTAAAGGTCTGTGTCAAATATTAACCCCCCCCCCCCCCCACCCGGTCATATAACACAGTATAAACACAGGCAAACATATACAAATTCAGATTCAACAACAAGAATCATAATGAGGTGAACTGTAACCATAGAATTAAACGAATGAGAATACGTACGGAGTCTAAAAAGTGTCCACCAATGAAAGCATTTAGCGCTATTTTGTTGTTGGCTGAGAATGTAAACATTACCATTCATTCGGTATCTAATGTCATCATAACGACACAACAAACACCACAACAATATTAAAATTCACAATAAAATGGTTCAGAACTGCTGCGTATATTTATGCCACAATAAAGCTGTTAAAGGCACATCATTGTCGTTTCACAGGTAAGAGAAATAAATCAATTCTAATTGTATTTTGGGCTACTGACGACTGCGACGGAGACTGATAATGTTCTAGGATCTAGATAGATTTAGATATAGAGTCTATATCTCATAAGTATTTGGGAGACCTTCCATAAGCTACTACATCCCAAGTATTCTTGTTCTAGTAGGGGGTTTGGGAGGGGGAAAACTTTTTTTTTTTTTAAAGTTTCCCCCTCCCAAACCCCCTAGTACTAGAGCAAGAATGGAAGGTCTCCCAAGTATTTTTATAAATAAATCTACATACTGATCTGAACTATTCCCCTGAGGTAAAAATGAAGTTAGAGAATGTGTGTAATCATGTATTATAATAACCTATAACTATAATGCGTTTTCGAATTGAGGAGGAGAGCTTGCGATTGCAATTAACTGCAAAGGCCAAAGTATAAGCACTCCACTCTAGGCGTGTAAGAGTAGTGTGGTTATTTTTCAAAACTTGAGATACATGAACCGAGATGAATATCAACAAGTATATAAGTATATTGACAGGAAGACCTAGATAAAGACAAATATATAAGTATAGTACTAGACGTCTAATTGCTTTTTTTTCCATGGAGTCTTTCCTTGCCAATAGAAAATAATTCAACTGGATAGATTGTTTTTCACTATAGTACACCAATTGTCAAGATAGTCCTAGTTAGAATGCCTCACTTATTTTCAGCTTTCCATGGAAGAAGCCTGAGTTGTTGTCCAAGTGGATTACTAAAATCAGCAGGAAGAATGTAGATGGGTCAGAGTGGAGACCTACAAAAAATGATAGGGTCTGTAGTGTCCATTTTTTATTAGAAGATTATTATCTCGGTTTAGACCAAAAAAAATTGAGAGAGAATGCTGTCCCATCTGTATTTCCAAATTATCCCCAACATAAACAGTCTCCTGCTATTAAAAAGACAAGATCATCCCTCGAAAACGAGCTGCTCCCAATTCTCCATTTGAAGATGCTACACCCAGTAAGACCCCTAAAGTTGATGAACATAATTATGCCTATTCTTCAGTTGAAAGCCACTTAGAAGAGACCCAAAATAAGTTGCTTGTTTGCCAAGAAAAGATGCTTCATCAAAAACAACAACTCAGTAGCATGAGGAAGAAGTTGGCCCGTCGAGATGTAAAAATTTCATCCCTTTTGGAAGATTTGAAGAAGAAAAAGTTGTTGAAAGAAGAAAATGTTGACATCCTAAAAGAAAATTTTGCTGCGGAAACCCTCACTTTAATTGAAAATGAATTAAAAGCTGCCCATATGTCCAAAAATAATATGCGTTTTTCTGATGAATTAAAATCCTTTGCTGTTTCCTTGCACTTCTATAGTGCTCAGGCTTATAATTATGTGAGAAAGTATTTGCATTTGCCTCATGCGGATACCATTCGTAGGTGGTCTGCATCCCACAATGTCTCCCCAGGATTTATTACAGATGTTTTTAATACCTTGCAAGCTCAACTTAAAAAGGATGATTTGATGAAGGATGTTTGTCTTATGTTTGATTCGATGTCTATTCGGAAGCAAGTTGTGTTTGACCCTGCATCCCAGACCTATGCTGGCTATGTGAACCATGGTCATCTTCAAGTTGCATCACCAGACACATTAGCTTCAGAAAGTCTTACTCTTCTCATCGTTGGACAAAAGCGATATTTTAAGCACCCTATTGGCTATTTTCTTGTTGATAAGATTAGTGCAGCCCAGCAAGCACGGATTATTAAAGATGGGATAGTTTGGCTGTCTGAGGCAGGCTTCTCTGTTCAAGGGGTTGTGTGTGATGGAGCTTATGTTAACCAAGCGACTGCAACTGCTATTGGATGCACTATAAGTTCAGATGTCATTGATCCTGAGTTTCCTCACCCCTTGGATTCATCTAAAACCATTCCCTTTATTTTTGATGCCTGTCATTTGTTAAAAAATGTTAGAAATGCATTGGGTGACCTGAAATGTTTGCGCCGTGGAGAGGAGAGAATTGATTGGTCTTATATTGTTGCACTTCACAAGCTGCAGCTGGAAAGTAATTGAAACCTTGCCAACAAGCTAAAAGGAAGACATATTGATTATGTGAAAAATAAAATGAAAGTTTCTCTTGCTGCCCAAACTTTAAGCTCTTCTGTTGCTTCTGCCATTATGTTTCTTCGGGATGACTTGAAGTTGCCTGAATTTGCTGGAAGTGAAGCGACTTGTAAATTTATTCGTATATTTGATAAATTGTTTGATTTATGCAACAGCAGTAGTTTCTGTACAAAAGGATTTAAAAGCCCTATTACAAAGGAAAATCTTGAGGAAAAATTAGAGTTTATTCATTTTGCCAGAAATTATATATCATCTTTATGTGACAATACTAACAAGCCAATACTACAATCAAAGAGGAAAACTGGATTTATTGGATTTTTGGCAACACTGACATCCATAGAATTGATATCTCGGCGACTTTTGGCCAATAACTACAAATACATACTTACTTACAGACTCTCTCAAGATCATTTGGAGACATTGTTTTCAAGGATACGAAGAAGAGGTGGCTGGAATAATAACCCGAATGTCCTTCAATTTAAATATGCCCTCAGGTCTCTTTTGATGAAGAATGGTGTGCTGAGTTCCAAAAATGCTAATTGCTTACCTGCCCCCGAAAATAAGCTTTTCCAAGAAAATTCATCTTTTACTGTTGACAATTCGACAAACTCTTTTCAACCTGAATTGGACAGAAAAACTATGATCTTTACGAAAACCCTTTGCCAGCCCTCAGAGTACCATTCAGATGTTTTGTATTATATGTCTGGATTTATCGCAAGGAAATTACGAGACAAAATCAAATGTTCTGTTTGTTCAGAATTTTTAGCCTCATTAGACAATCCTGATTCAAGCAAACCATCATCATCTAGTTTTACCGAAAGAAAAGACAGGGGGGGATTATTATATCCATCTGAAGATTTTTATAAAGTTATTACAGCAGCTGACCTTTGTTTGAGAGAAATTCTAACTACACACAAGGAGGGACCTTTGAGAGCAGTCAATAGCACAACAATAAGTAAAGTGATAATAAAAGTAACAGAAAGATTAGGGCCATCAATTTTTACAGATTTAGATAAGCATGCCATGGAAAGTCATTTTGAAAGTGAGGACAATCATGTAACACAGATTATTAAAGAAGCTTGTTCCATATTTTGTAGAACAATGTTGTATCACCACGTTAAACTATTTACAGACAGACACATATTCAACAACACATGCTCAGTTCGTCAAAAGCATACTAAGACAATACTCTTTAAACACCTGTAAAGACTTGACCAGAAAACATCACCAACAACTTGTTATCTAAAGGTTAGTCCCAGAGTTAGACATTGGTGCTGTTTTGTTCCAAGTTGACAGTTTTTTTTTTGTTTTTGTTTTTTAAATTGATTATTTTACTTCTGCTTTTGTTCTTTTGACCTAATCCAGGATTACAATATCTTCAACCAGTCAACCCTATCAACATAAAAATGTGCATGTTCTTAGTAAAGTAAACTATGTTTTAGTCGACTAAAAAATATTTAAATGCTACCGTCAAATTTTTGCCTGGAGAGGGTTAAAATTATTTGTGTTGATTTTTTGTTTTGTTTTATCATGCTTGGTGACTGAATTTAAATATGTCACATATATAGCCTACTTTTTTGCTATCAGAATCATCTCGATCTGATGTTATTCTTAGTCTTTTGTTTTTAATACGATCTCATTGTAATTTCCACTACACTAATATTAATACGGAAAAAAATATAATCCTACTTAATATCCAAAGAGATAACTCCTTGGCCTCCTAATTCTGATAAAATTAGACTACAGCCACGTCTCACACACACACACACACACACACACACACACACACACACACAGCGGCTCGCCTGTGCTCAAGGATTCTAAATAAAGATTTTTCTCTCAATAACTTTAGTAGTAGTAGTAGTAGTAGTAGTAGTAGTAGTAGTAGTAGTAGTAGTAGTAGTAGTAGCAGCAGCAGCAGCAGCAGCAGCAGTAAAATGTGGAATTTCCCCCTCTAAAATAGCTTTTAATGCCGGTAAACGATAATTCTAACTGTAATGCTAAACCACTGAACTATCGAGTCCAACTCTACTCATGTGAATTACGTGTATGTGAAAAAAAAAAAAAGGGGGGGGGGGCAGTTTCGTCGCGCTGATGGAGTGAATGTGATCGTCATCACTACACACATAGACAACAGAAAACAATTAAAAAACATGACTATGACACACAACCACTCACACATGAGGCTATACTATTTATCCTTTTCTCTATATAGAACAGGGCAAGACAAACAATAGTTTGACTCTCTCTCTATCCTTCGCATTGATGTTTGTCGTTTGATGAGTTCACCTCTCGGTCGACCTGTCAATATTCCTTTTTGCCGGACGTAATCATTAATAGAATGTTGTGTGGTTTTGACCGTGAAGAAAACCTTAAGAAGTCACATTTATATCATTTTAGAGAGATCGTTTTGAATAATTTTGAGTTAAACGAGCGAGCAGCAACTGGTTTTCATGAACGGCCGATCAGCGCTTGTTTACTATAGTAACGCGATTCCCAGCCAACAGCAAAATGGCCGATATTTTTCTCATCGAGGCCGCTGGTTTGGTTAGCCAATCAGAGCACCGTACGGTTTCCATTGGGTAAATTCCTTGACTGTAACATTTTCGGTAACATTTTCGAAATCTTTCACGTCTGACATTTCTAGAGATTCTGATGATCTAAGATAAAATTGATAGATTATCGATTCAAATAAACTGGAAGTTTTATTGATAATATAATCTACGTCTAAGAGTTACACCTTATTTCTCAACAATTGTTTCATGAAAATCGTGATTTTAATACTCATTCATACAACATACACATACACAGAACATAAGCATACACAGAAACAAACACGTACACACTCACACGCATACACACCCGCACACATAAGCACCAAAATACAAGAAACTGATGCCCGACATGATTTGTAAGGGAGTGTTCATTGTAAAAAGAAAAATTGTATAACTCACATAATCCTTTTGAATTTATATCAACACGACTTTGTCTAATAATTTAATATCTATTTCTTAAAACAACATTTTTAAAAATGAACTCAGTTACGCCAGAAAAAGGAATAAAAAGAAAACTGTTTCAGAATTATATATAAATGCTAAATTCTACATGTAATCGATATTATAATATTTTTCCAGTTGTAAAAACGAGTCCACTAGCGTTATTTTTTGTGGTCTTCTCTCCTTCAATAGTCTATAGAATAAGAAATGTCATTATGTTTAAATGACTGCTGTGCGCTCAATTTGTGCTATCATAATTATAATGTACGGCGACCAAGAGGTAAGCGGTGCGCATTCAAATTAATATGAATGAAATGTTTTACCTAAGGACACAATGTCCAAGCTCTGATCTATCATTGTTAAGAATCCTGCACGACCCTGCTTAATTTTAATTACACCACGGTTACATAAAAATGACCATGTCAATAAACCGATAACAGGAGAGTTTGATTTGACTTTCGCCGAGAATGATGTCTAACCAGATTCACCAAGAGAGCAGTAAGAGCAAAGCGACGTTGACGAAGTAATTCCATTGATTAATTTAAATATGAGACATATTAGAGATTTTACTTACATACCATATTTTGTGAGGAGTCAACAAATACCTGGTGACAAAGCCATGGTATAATAAGTTTGTGGGGCTTTGTGATCTTGTAGTAAGGTACCTATTCTGAACCTGTATGTCCTTCGTATGAGTCACGCTCTGGACAGCGCAAAGTTTACCCTTATTTTCACATTGCCAATTTTTAAAAAAATCAATGGTACCTAGCCGGTAAGAGTGGTTTATCTGTATGAAAATAAATGTACCAGCGCTTTACATGTGTGATGTCCAACATGTTAACGGTTGCTTCTGGTTTGGGTGTCATCTTGTTAAGAACTTTGGGTGCGTTTCGCGAATACTGCCGTTTATAAAGCTCGGATTTGGTTGGCGTTTTTAAAACCAGTACATGGCTGACAACTCTGAAAGATCTTGAAAACTTTAGAAATGCCTTACTTAAGAAATAAACACGTTTGAAATGAAAAATGTTTACAGCAAATGTAAAAAAGCATCCGCACATCGCGTGGAGTCACTGCAAGCGAAAAGCATTTGATCATCTAAGCTAGTAATATTTAGAGATTGCCCTAGTGTGAAACCTCAAAGACATATGCCGTTTTATCACATATTATGTGAAAAAAAATTAGTAAAGCATTTTAAAAAATGGTAATATGGATTGAACCGTGGATAGACACTATATTGATACTATATCTATTTGAAAAAGACAAGTTTCTAATAAATGAGGCATTTTTAAATGATTGAGGGAAGAGGACAGTCGAAATCATTCCAAATTTGTTAAACTCATTTGCGCCTGCGCATTAATCTAGTTCCGGGGTCATCATATGAAACACACAATACAAATTCTTGAAAAGAAGAATCCTATATATTATTTTGTATAAAGCCAGTTAACTTGCCGTGTAATTTCTCTTTTCATAATAATAATATATGGATCTACGCGGAAACATACCAAGTCGGGATGAAATATTCAATTATTGAATAACAAAATAAACAGTCAGGCATATTATCTTGCCAAATGAGGCCGTAAGTAGCCGAACATAGACGATTTGTTCTAGTTTTGCCTCTACCAACAAATTAATTGTCATACGTTCTTTAAATGATGATCTATAGCCTCAAAACAGTATTTGTTGGGGGGAATCAAGGTCAAAATTTGATCGCGACTCTCCAAGACACTATATCATTTCTTCTTACAAACATATAGATTAATTAAACCATATCATATTTTTGGCTATATATTGTTTCGATTTGTGTTTGTGTTGAGATAATGAAGTGGTATGTCAATATCTTTGTTTTTGTAAAGCCATCATTTTTATCATGACATCAATATCATCATCATCATCATCATCATCATCATCATCATCATCATCATCATCATCATCATCATCATCATCATCATTACCATCATCGTCGTCGTCGTCATCATCATCATCATCATATCATGATCAAATCATCCATCATCATCATCATCATCATCACATCATCATCATCATCATCATCATCATCATTTTCATCACCACTACCGCCATTATTATTATTATCATTATCGTAATCATTATTATTTTCATTATTCACAACTGGTTCAATGACGTCAACCCCAATAACTCAAATGACATTTATTGACAAGCTCGTTGAAGTCTGAATAAGCTTGTAACAAATGCCTCAAGTGTTAAATCTTATATATATATATAATATATAAAAATATATTATAATATAAACATATAATATACATACATACATTCATACATGAATGCTTGCATACATACAAACATATTATTCACACATAACACACACACACACACACACACACACACATATATATATATATATATATATATATATATATATAGTTTATATATATATATATATATATATATATATATATATTTCAGTCATGTAATGACATTTTTCATGTTGTCATAGCAATCAAAAACACATATTATCAGATAAATGTTTTTTAAATGTGAGCAAAGATTTAACCCCAATCCTTTGATAGCGAACATATCCTTTCATTTTCGTTCTTAAATCAGCATTAAAACACCTAAATGGTGCTTATGATAAAATATACAAGTGCTTCAGTCTTCCACAAAGCCAGCCCTATTTTCTACCTTCCATTTAGTCGCTGATAATTCTCAATAAAGCTGGAATAAATAGCAGTTTTATCAGACTGTGTTAAAATAAAACAATAGTTGTTATTCACAGGAAAGTCAACCATACTCGACATGGCTAGCGCTCTCCTCGTGATGAAATTTAAATCAGAATGTGAACACGACCCGGATATAGAACTAAAGGCCGAATCGGCCTCCGGGGCGATGTTCAAAATGTCATCGTTATTCAGGAAACTGGTTCAAGAATAACAGAAAGGTCGGATAAGTAAGGGAAGCATCCTTGTCATAAATGTGTTGTAACAGTCTGTTTGGGGAGGGGATAGGTGAAGAGCACGACCAGCGAACTCTTCAGATTATCTGGTTTAAAACAACGGGGAGCTGACTGTACATGTCGTAATGAGCCAAGCAGTTTTAATATCGAGACATTAAGCATTATCATTTATTCACTTGGCCAATCAGAAATTTGTTTATTTTTAAAAATCGTCTGTTATGACGTCATAATGACGCCATGGCACTGAGTTGAAACCATAGTCTTCACATGTCAATGTGAGTCCTGCTGTTCTCGCATCGACACCATCAATCATTATCCTGTATTCACTGGACGAATAAGAAAGATCGTTTTGTAAATCGTCAGGTTATGACGTGATAACACGTCTTAAGTGTTCTTATCTCACAGGATGAGAAGAAATTTGATTGGAGAGGGAGGATGGGAGTTGAAAAGCTATCAACACTTGAATCAATCCTAATCGTATTTCCCTATATCATCTTACACACTCCGTGACAAGTACCATTCTCTATCACTACTTCATTCATCGAATATGAGTTCATGTGCTATCACATCAATGTTATATCATGTTGTAAGTAGTATTTGATCCTCTCCTTCATCAATTCTACATCCACACTCGTCTGTTCCTCCCCTTCCTCTTACTTTTTCGTTGACCCTCAAATCAATATTGCTCATCCTTAGCAAACGCAATACTAGTACATTCACGATATGCCTTTAAAAGACAAAATTCGGTATCAAATATATTTTGGCAGAAAATGTGTCCTCCAATCGTCTATATTTAAAAAAATAAATTATCAGGCTTGATACCTTTTGACACACTTGTGTTCAATCGATGTTTGAAGTTAACGAAATGAAGTGAAAAATCTGCATTCTTTCGTGTATGATAGTGTATTAAAACGTCCTCTGTTATTTTAATTTTTATATTAAAAGTGAAGAGACTTCATCATTGAAAGATGTTTTAAAAATTGATCATCATAGATAAGGCGCTCCCATCACCACTAAATCACAGAGACTATTCCATAATATCATATCACGAGGTAGCTCCCATTCCATTCATGCACCAGAACCCTACTTTGACACATTGACTGGCATTATTCACGGTCCTTTAAATCCTCTCCTTCGTGTTCCTTAATGTAAGCTGTCAGAAAACAATTTAAAAGACTATCACCAATCTCTTTACATGAGTGTAAGAAATGCATTTTCTGATGATAGAGTTTTACTGCATGTCCTTCTTTCAGATTGAGCCTTTCCCCCCTTTCCGCTCTCCTATTTAATACATGGCAATTTATTCCCCAAGGATTGGATCTTTCTTAAGAAAGTCAGCAAAAATATTGTAAACTTACAAGTGTCCTTAAGCAAAGTGATCGATGATTGCAATTTTGTAAGCGTTGAAAATTGTGAGAACATTTCATGCTGGAAGCCATTTTGATTGAAGTGATCAATTCTTCGAGCACATTGAAAAGCAATATTATATATAATAGCATCCACATTGCTTGGTCTATATTTCATTCATTGTCACGCGTCAAAGAACCATAATATTATTTTGTCCACTTAAAATGAAACTGGAAATGTTCATATATATATATATATATATATATATATATATATATATAATATATATATATATATATATATATACGTTACGATCTAGCGCTCTATCAATGTACAATCCTCACTTAGAGAGACCCTACTTTAGAACATTGTCTGTATTATAAGTTGACACATTCGTTCCACCGGAATAAAATCACGATACATATGTTTATAGTAATAGAATAATAACGACGGGCACATCAGGTCTCGTTCATTTTCATACAGTTAAAGTCTTTTGTATTTAAAAATGAAGACGCCTTCTCAGATCTCTCTGTCAATACGGATTTTTTATCGTTAGCAAGTTCTGGATTTAATCATTCCTTTGAACCTTTCATCAAAAGGTTATCTACAAATGTCGTGAAAAAACAGCAGGTCGCTGATTTGATGAGTCTCCACGATAATAAAATCTGTACCATATCTCACTTTATCTCAACGATCATAAATGTTTATTGAGTTGGCAAAGCTTTAGACGTTCGTTCATCCAATGCCGAAAAATAGGCCTCCCCATTCTACACCAGCCTTAGCGCGGCAGCTTCTTTCTGGCAATCTCCTTTCCCCCGTGAGATCTTGCTGTATGGATTCTCTTTATTGAAATTTGAGATGACTCTTTTTTTTGTTTCGGGTAGTTATGTATTATTTAGGTTTACACAATTGATTAAAGATTGTCACTGTTTTATAGCTCCATGTACAAATATTGAATTCTTCTTCATTTTAACAGCCATGTTATGTTGAAACAGTTTGTATTCATACACTGTTGATCGTCAATTCCTTGAATCCGTATTGAAAACAGTAAAAGAACACAGCCGCTTTGATTTCAATCTGAGAGTTATAAAAGCATATAATGTCAACAATGGGTTTACCAGCTGGCTGAATATTTGGTGTGTCGATGTGCCGTATGTTAATCAATGTCACATTGCTTGTGTCTCTGTGGTTGTTACTTTGTCTGGGTCTACTACACGGGAGTGTAAGTCTTCGACACAACAGTCATGGTCTTTGTCTCCTTTTCCGTTACTGTAAAGCGTATGTTGGTTCTCTCATAATCCATGCTACGGAGTGAGGACTCGGTGCAACAGAGGAATTTCTTGAAACTTCGTCTAAAATTCTCGGACAGAAAGGCATACAGGATGGGATTGACACAGCTGTTCATGTACGCCAGACTATTACTCCCCAGTAGAAATCCAATGGACACCTCTTTCTTAGGATAAGCTCCAAATTTATCCCAACAGGAGATGATTTGAATAGGTAGCCAACACAAGGCGAAGACGACAACGATGATCACCACCATTCTAGTAACGCGTTTTTTGGCACGGATACTCTCGGCTGATTGGCTGCCGCCCCCAGGAACCACCCCATACAATAGACGCTTTAACATAAGTCCGTACATGAGGACGGTTAGACCTAGAGGTATTACAAATCCAAATAAGAGAAAACAGGCGACAAAGGCTTTTGAATGAGTTTTATTATTGAGGTCCTTTAGGTCGACACATGTTGACCGTGACTCATTCGTCGGTTTCCAGTTGTACTTAAACTCACCATAATTCACGAGAATTGGACTATTGCTTGCCAGAATGATAACCCAGAGGATGGCAATGATAATCCATGTGTTCCGCTCAGAGCGCCAGGTCATGGACCGAATGGCGTGGACAACGGCTAGATACCGATCTAAGGACATTATCACCAATGTGTATACACTGGCGTAAGCGCATACGTACATGGCATAGGTCGAAAGTTTACACCCAATGTCTCCAAACGGCCACACTGGTAGGGCGTATTTTGCTGCAGTGAATGGAACGCAGAATAAAATGAAGAGAAGGTCAGCTACAGCAAGACTGAGAATGAGAATGTTCGTGGTGTTCCTCATGTGCTTGTTGGAGACCACCACAATGATCACTAGGAGATTACCAAACAGACCTAGCACACAGATGAGTCCGAATATCGTTGGGACGATTATCGATATGTATCGTTCGGCATTGCTGGTCCCAGCTACACTTCCGTTAGCCATTTTCATCAATTCTGTTGCAGCAGTTGTTGTGACGCTATTGAAAACGTCGTGCAATGACGTGGCATTGTTACTGTTGTTGTTGATGTGGGCTGGTGATGACAGCAGTGACGTTCTGATGTAGGCATCGGCCATTCCATTGGTTTCTGACAACGTTCCCATCTCGCTGTTGTTATCTTTCAAAACGCTACTCCTCCTATAATCGAACGCTTTGCCTTGGGGTAAAAATAGGAGTTTAGCAGATTTTACTATTTGGATGGGTGAGAGTGTAGGTGAGGGTGGGGTCTGAAGCTGAACTTGTAAAACCTTGATGTGTAACGATGTGACAATGGGAAGTGTAAGCTCCCCAACACCCACGTTTTCAATTTAAGTGAAGCTTTTCATATTTAAAATGTATGAGTGTTTTGCTGGGATTCTTTTTCACCCTCTTTTCCTTTTTTCTCTCTCTCTCTCTCTCTCTCTCTCTCTCTCTCTCTCTCTCTCTCTCTCTCTCTCTCTCTCTATGTGGCTGGTTAGTGGGCTTGTTTACAATTTAGTCTGTTTCAACACGGATTCGTGGATTATGGAGTTGTTGGTGTTTTAGGAGAAAGAAATTCTAGATTCAGTAAAAATAAAATACGACTTGGTTGCAAACATAACAATGATGAAATTCCGGGTTCTCTCTTTTTTTTTAGATACACAGGATTGTATGAGTGAATATCTCAATTTTCTTTTCTAATCGTTTAGAAGGTTTGAATATAGTTGAAGAATTTGAACGACGTAATTACTTAGTTATTTTGATGTCAATCTTATTTCTTTGAAATAACGTAAACCATGGGCACTGTCGACAGAATCGGTAATATAAGTTTTTTATAACACATTAAAAACAAACTACGTTACTGTTTGTGACATATATAACTTTCGTTTCGTTTCTTGATATCATAAAATAAATACAAATGTTTTTTATTGTCTTTACGAAACGTAACCAGTATACACAGACTAATTTGTCACATAACAATTATCAAATATTTGATTATATGATTATCTACCATAGAATGCAAAAAGGATGTTGATTTTCGTAAATTGAAGTTATAATACTACAATCAAATGTAAGTATGAGTTGAAATAAAAGCACGATTTTACTGTCAATCCGAAGAAATCAGAAGAATTCAGCCTTCATTTAATCTAATTTTCAAAGAATTTACGGATTTTCTACACATTTCTTGAATCATTTATACAGAAAGATATTGGAGTTTTTAAAAATTAAATCCTTCTACGAATACTTTCTTCCTGGATAAATGGTATGTTCTTCTCACAATAGTGTACAGAATTTACATAGTAAAGTTTATTTGCGGCCTTTCTCGGTCACGTATTTTTCGTCTTCTCTCAGCTTCCATCAAAATAATACTCACATCCAAACGTATTTGCCGCCTTCATCACATATTACTATAAAAATAATTGATCCAGTCTTTTGTAAAGTAACGACAATGTACGCAATATCATTATTTCAAAACGCCAAAACGTTTGTTCTCTTTTTCCTTTCTTCTTTTGTCCGCAAGTTTGATGGAATATCTATCAGGACAAGGAAAACCAGCGCCGAAATGAATTCTGTCTGGGTGAATGAATAGCGGGAAAACAGTCGATTAGAGATGTATCATCACCAGCACGGAGATGGGGGGAAAAACAGCAACGTTGACTCTTAGAAAACAATTCCACTGGGTGATGCTCGTCCTGATTTATGCGTATTTTTTTGCTCCGTCGGGACATGATCGGTTGTTGGTTGTGCACAAAGAAAGCACGTGTATTACCAGCCCTATTGGGATAGAGTGGCAAGCTGGCCTGTGCTGCTCCATTCGCTTTTTGCAGCGATACACTATTATAGCTTTAAAGTCCATTAGCGGCAAGATTCAGATAGCAACCTTTGCATGAAGTTTTGGTAGTCTCCTCTGATATCGGTTGGTTATGACGAAAGAATGTTGATCTCCTGATTTTAATGTTTATATATTGAGCTGATTCAATTTTCTGGTATTGTTGTACTGTTAATGTATAATATCGATTGTAAAAAAAAAAGATAGAAATGTTGAACCATTCGAACTGTTGAGTGTTTGAATACTTAAATGAAAAAAGTCACTCGGTTTTCTATATTGACAATTTTGAGTTCAAGTAAAATTATCAATGTTGTGGTGTTATAAGACACGAGTACAAGAAAAAGGTTTCCTCTGAGAGATAATTGTAATGATTTTCAGAAAAAATACGTCGTATTTATTAGGTGATCAAAGGCTTGGATGGTCACTGCATCTTAGCTGTAAGGACTTCATGATGCTCTTGGAATCTATCAAACATGAACCCTAACGTCCCAGTTACATGGATGTAAAGAAATTGTCTCGATGCGTCAATTCAATGTTTCAATCTGTCTGATGGGTGTAGCGGGTGTAGCGGTAATAACGGTGATATTGTTGTTATTGCTGTTGTTGATGTAGTTGAAGTTTTAAATCACGTCAATCTGGTAATTTAAAAAAATGATCATTGTTAGATTGCTTCAATTTTCAATTATTCATTGCTGACACGAGGGATATCAAATATAGTAGTAGTAGTATTAGTAGTAGTAGTAGTAGTAGTAGTAGTAGTAGTAGTAGTAGTAGTAGTAGTAGTAGTAGTAGTATAGTAGTAGTAGTAGTAGTAAGTAGTAGTAGTAGTAGTAGTAGTAGTAGTAGTAGTAGTAGTAGTAGTAGTAGTAGTAGTAGTAGTATAGTAGTAGTAGTAGTAGTAGTAGTAGTAGTAGTGTAGTAGTAGTAGTAGTAGTAGTAGTAGTAGTAGTAGTAGTAGTAGTAGTAGTAGTAGTAGTAGTAGTAGTAGTAGTAGTAGTAGTAGTAGTAGTAGTAGTAGTATATATAGTAGTTAGTAGTAGTAGTAGTATATATATATAGATATATGTATAATATAATAATATATATAATATATAATATATAATAATAATAATAATAATATATAATAATAATAATAATAATATATAATAATAATAATAATAATAATAATAAAATAATAATAATAATAATAATAATAATATAATAATAATATATAATAATATAATATAATAATAATAAATAATAATAATATATAATAATAATAATAATAATATAATAATAATAATAATAATAATAAATAATAATAATAATAATAATATATATAATAATAATAATAATAATAATAATAATAATAATAATAATATACTAAAATAATAATAATAATATTAATATAATAAAAATAATAATAATAATAATAATTAATAATAAGTAAATAATATATATATAATATTGATGAATATGATGATATGATGATGAGATGATGATGATGATGATGATGAGATGATGATGATGATGATGATGATCTAGATATGTTGTATTCTCAAGATGACTATTTTTATAACTAAACTATAGTAGACACTGGAAGATACATAGATTAAAGGGGTAAGTACAGGAAACTATAATACGACAGTATGAGACATCTAGGTGACAGGATGAGAAGGAATAGAAGCAGGAGTAAGGGACGTCGTGAAGGAATAGGTCTAGTTTGATGGATGTCGTGGTCTAGGTGGGGTGAGGAACAGGTGTGGTAGGGAACAGGGTGTGGGTGAGGGAACAGGGTGTGGGTGAGGGAACAGGGTTAGGGTGAGGGAACAGGATGTATGGGAGGGAACAGGGATGGTGGGTGAGGGAACAGGGCGTGAGTGAGGGAACAGGGTGTGAGTGAGGGAACAGGGTGTGGGTGAGGGAACAGGGTGTGGGTGGGTGAGGGAACAGGGTGTGAGTGAGGGAACAGGGTGTAGGTGAGGGAACAGGGTGTGGGTGAGGGAATTGGGTGTGTGTGTGAGTGAGGGAACAGGGTGTATGGGAGGGAACAGGGTGTGGGTGAGGGAACAGGGTGTAGGTGAGGGAACAGGGTGTGGGTAAGGGAACAGGGTGTGGGTGAGGGAATTGGGTGTGTGTGAGGGAAAAGGGTTTGGGTAAGGGAACAGGGTGTGGGTGGGTGAGGGAACAGGGTGTAGGTGAGGGAACAGGGTGAGGGTGAGGGAACAGGATGTATGGGAGGGAACAGGGTGAGGGAACAGGGTGTGGGTGAGGGAACAGGGCGTGAGTGAGGGAACAGGGCGTGAGTGAGGGAACAGGGCGTGAGTGAGGGAACAGGGTGTGGGTGAGGGAACAGGGTGTGGGTGGGTGAGGGAACAGGGTGTGGGTGAGGGAATTGGGTGTGTGTGGGTGAGGGAACAGGGTGTGGGTGAGGGAACAGGGTGTAGGTGAGGGAACAGGGTGTGGGTGAGGGATCTGGGTGTGTGTGGGTAAGGGAACAGGGTGTGGGTGGGTGAGGGAACAGGGTGTGGGTGAGGGAATTGGGTGTGTGTGTGGATGAGGGAACAGGGTGTAGGTGAGGGAACAGGGTGTGAGTGAGGGAATTGGGTGTGTGTGGGTGAGGGAAGAGGGTGTCGGTGAGGGAACAGGGTGTAGGTGAGGGAACAGGGTGTGGGTGAGGGAATTGGGTGTGTGTGTGGGTGATGGAACAGGGTGTGAGTGAGGGAACAGGGTGATCTGATAATCTCTGACGCCGGAGACGGAAATGGACGTCAAAGTATGTAGATGAAGAGCAGTTTGTTGTCACACTTGTTTGTCGTGATTTGTCACTTTTCATAAAATTTCAATTAAATAATAATTTTATGAATATATAAATTAATTAATTAACTTTGGATAACTGTTTAAATCTATATTTTATCTATTTCAAAAACTGTTTTTTTTTACTTGTTGCTGTCATTTACCCGTTCTTCCATCGATTAAAATTGTTTTACAGAATATACGTACATTCAGATGATTGTCCAATGGTTGCGTTTCAATTAGACGGTTTTTAAGGAGAGTAAATGATAGCAAAAATGTTTAAAACTCATATGTTCACTTTCTTTCATTTTTATTAAAAGGCTAAGCCAAGTTTTGTTCAGCACATACAATCAGTGCATGAACCGGTGACAGATAAAGTAGGAAGAAAGATAGAAGTAACAAATCAGCCCCAAACATCAGCCTGCTTCGACTGGGGATAGAACATCAGACCTCCTGATTTATTAGGTTCGATCCCAAATCGAGGCAAGCTGATTTTTTGGGATGATTTTTTCTTGTATTTTTTATTCTGCCTTGTCTGGCACTGTTTCACCCACAACTTTTTCAGATTTTTATCTTAGGACAGTAATCTGCTACTTTTATATTAAATCTTATAGCTATAAACAAAATCTACTTTTCCTTAAAATAAAAGATGTATTGAATATCGACGTCCAAAAAGCTTTGTCATATCATTTTTATAATGTGGAACAACCCACGTCCTTAAAGTCCAACAACTGGAACTTGCAAATAAGTTATAATCTAAAAGGCTGGCTTATAGATCCACCTTTTAATTCCACTTTAAAGCGAGCAATTGGATGGATACGAGTAAATCCTTACGTTCAGAAGAGACAGTCAATATAGTATGCAGAGTTTGACTTATAACAAAACTAATAGGAGAATATTCCGAAAATTCCCGACAAAGTTAAAGTATACCAAATAAGATTCGTAGTTCTAATATGAAAAACCAGACCACTAAGATAATTTTATATATTTCATTATATCATATAATTACAAACGCTATCCATAGTTGGCGCGGGCAAAAGTTGGCAGCTCCCTATTGGCCGATTCCGCCTAAGTCCGGCAATGTTTGAAATCGTTTCCAACCCGACCAAATTCTCCTGACATTTGCTCCATTCGGCGCCAACTTAAATTTGGCCCTTATCAATGTTCGATGGAGTAACCCGTACTGGAGATATAAAAAATATTGGGGCTCTGTCAGAACACACGACTGTATCAATCCGTCAACCCACTTTGTTCGGTATCGACTCTGCAGATATAATAGCGTTGATTGGTTGAAGACGAAAGACAATATCTTCTTCGAATAAGATAAAGACAATTAAAATTCCTTGCATTTAGAAAGGGCAATATCAAGAAAGAGGTTTTGTAATAGAAACTTGATAGGGAGAAGAAGAAAAGATCCGCAGTGGACAGGATTTTTTTACGGGTTTTGGGACGTTAGCTGGACATCAACTTTCTGAGACAATGAGAGAGCAGGGAGAATTGGAGAAACACAATCACAATTTAATATGTCTGCGACAGATTCGTCACCACGTGATGATGATGATGATGATGATGATGATGATGATGATGATGATGATGATGATGATGATGATGGTGATGATGGTGGTGGTGGAATATGTCGTGTCGGGTGGAATTTTTATTCTAAAATGGTGTCTCTGAAGTTATGTGGATCGCCCCACACTACTAACAGTCACACTAGTCCAATAGAACCGACTGATCGCATCACAATGAAATGTCTGATTGTCATCAGACTTAGATAGAGCTATAATTGGAACGGTTTGGTTAAAAGTCTATTATCTAAATCGATTTGAATCTCGGTGGAGTCAGGGTGGCCAGTAGTTTGTATAATGTGGCGGGATAATAAAATGGGGAATTTGAGTGTGATTACTACTGTGCGGAAATATCTCTAGTAATGTTAATAATAATGATGATAATAAAAATAATAATGATGATGATCTAATAATGATAATAATAATAATAATAATAATAATAATAATAATAATAATAATAATAATAATAATAATAATGATGATAATTGTAATGACAACGACGACGACGACGACGACGACGACGATGATGATGATGATGATGATGATGATGATGATGATGATGATGATGATGATGATGATGATGATGATGATGATGATGATGATGATGATGATGATGATGATGATAATGACAATAACGACAACGATAAGTTATGGTCATTGCAATATTACTATTTATATTAACAATAAAAATTTGTGGTTGATAGACTGTGGCGGGAAATGACAGTAGATAATTCAATTAGTCAACATTGTGGGATACCCCAATAGGAAGATCAATGAATATTCAGTGCAGTGTTTCCTGTTTCCTGGTCAGGCAATTACGTGCCTTGCCAAAGGTGTCAGATAAAGATTGCGTTGGGCTGTTGACTGTCAAATTCCCTTCCTGATATTCTTCCCCCTTTCAAAGTAATGACATTACGAACTATTTCCCTGTCAATACGTGGTACTTTTACTAAAAGGATAAAACGGCATAGACGAATTGTACAGGAGACTGTCCCGGTTTCAGGTGCGTAGGGTTGCAATTTTTGAAAAAAATTATACCGTAGATAGTTAATGCATATTACTTTGTTTCATTTTTAATTCGAGTTTTTTCCAGAGTACGACATTCAACGGGTTAACTCAATCAACCCTAACACCGACTATATCCGTAGTTTACCCGGGTTACTTTTACCCCATGCCTATTTATTACATTTTTATGAGACAAATTATAGGCGTAGAATCAAAGCTAATATTTTTTGTTTTTGCATTATAATGGTATTTGAATAAACTATCTATGTACATGCTCATTTTTCAATACTTTTTCTTCCAATTTTGAAAAGTAGCAAAATCTCTAGGATTGAGTGAGTTAATGATCTCGGTTCATGCGAAGCATTCAAATGGCAAGTATAGTTTTGTTGTACTCAGAAGAAAAAACAACACATTAACCCGTTAACTGCTGTATTCAACTTGGCGAGAAAACTCGATCTTCAAATATTGACCGGTTCAAATGACTCTCATACTGGCAAAAACTCTCAAACCTTGGAATTTGCGAAGTTTTTGCCAAGATGAGGGTCATTTAAATTGGTCGATATTAGAAGGACTCGCCAAATTGTGTCTTCAATTTGTTACCAAACCAAGTCCATTAACATTTTTGAAAAGAAAAGAAAATTAAAATAGTTTAAATAGAGATGGAATCCTTTATGCTTATTTTATTTAAATTGACCCTTATCACATAAAGGATTTCATCTCTATTTAAACTATTTTAATTTACTTTTCTTTTTAAAAATGTTAATGGATATTTCTTTGCCGTCAATCTAGTTTTTTGGAATGTATTTGTGTTTTCATTGTTTGTTTTGTTTGTTTTTTTTTTTGTTTTTTTTTTTGTTGTTGTTGTTGGCTGATGAAGGGTTTTGAGCCTGAAACGTTCCGTGTTTGTTTTTTGTTTTTTGTTTTGTTTTTTTTTTTTTTTGGTTTTGTTTTTTTGTTTTTGTTTTTTGGAAGCTGTTAGATTTATTTTTGTTTCTTACTTTAACCGTTCACAGATGTTAGCAGTTTAGAGTCACGCCAATACTCCACCAACCACCATCTCCATTAAGCTTTAGCCAAAGCTGTTTCTATAATGGTCCGCATAGATCTATAGTACTCTGACCCCCCTCACACCCCTTCTCGAAAAATAAAAGCTACTTATTTTCAAATTTTGGACCAAAAAAAAGTTTTATTTCAAATATCGATCGAAAACATTGAGCACTAACACGTCAAAATTTAATAGTCAAAACGCCTCAAAACCACCGAGACTTCTTTATATCATTATAGAGTGGGTTATGAGGCTTCATTTTGGCAATAGTGATAAGTGGAGGGTCGTCTTAATCAATTTCCTCACATTTAAAGTAAAAAGTTGCCCGGCCGCAATGTTATAAAAAGTGTTTAGGGAGAGTATAGAGCAGTACAATCTATCGTAGTAAGTATACACAGGGATTTGTTCGATTTTACAGGCTTTTGAGTCTGTCTCAATCAATCAAAGACTTGCCTGGCCAATCTCAACGTTGGGAGACAGGCTTGTCGTGAGTCCGAGGTGATTTAACGACTAAGTTTAGTTCGGTGCATCATCGTCATCATTATCATCGTCATCATCATCGTCATCATCATCATCATCATCATCATCATCATCATCATCATCATCACCATCATCATCGTCATGACCTTTTTGACTGTTATAATAATAATAATGATAATAATAATAATAATAATAATAATAATAATAATAATAATAATAATAATAATAATAATAATAATGATAATTATTATTATTATTATTATTATTATTATTATTATTATTATTATTATTATTTATTATTATTATTATTATTATATTAACAAAAATAATAATAATGATGATAATAATATGATAATAACAACAACAATAATGATAATCATCATAATGATACTACTACTACTACTACTACTACTACTACTACTACTACTACTACTACTAATACTACTACTACAACTACTACTACTACATACTACTACTACTACAAATAGATAATAATAATAATAATAATAATAATAATAATAATAATAATAATAATAATAATAATAATAATAAAAAGGAACATGTAGAACGAGAAATATTGCCTGTTTTTCTACAGAGATGACGCTATTACGGGCCTGCTACTCAATGTACACCTAAGTAATGTTGAGAAAATGTAAGTATTGATCGTTTTCCCTGGACTCAGCTTTGCTCTGGGACTCAAACCCAAGACTAAAAGACCACAGTAATAAGTATCATCCCATAATTATCACATTTGCTCACAAACCTAGCAATGTGACCAATGACCACGAGCATTATATAATGGAAAGTTAATATAGATCATCCCCATTGAACTATCGGAACCCCTACTGACAACCAGCTAGCTGGACTTTATAACATGAATGCATTGCATGAGTGGTGAAACTGATGTTACCATAAAAATATCATGTTCATAATAATATATCAAAATGTGGCCATGATGGCGAGCAATAAGAAATCCATTTATCACTTAGTGTGGCCCACAGATTACCGCAGACCGGGCAACAGTCACTTTTTAATGGCTAATCGTCGCCATCATATCTAAGATGTCAGCAGTTATCAGATGAATCGAGAATAGACACTAGAGACTGACGATATACGGGATTTCCAGAAAACTGGCAGCGTAAAATTATATGAGAAAACAGTAAACATTGGCATTTCGTGGACAGAACAGACACGTTGTTAGCAAAAATTACATAAAAATAAATAAACAAAATGTTGCGAGGGTGTGATGAAAGTGTGAACTTCATGGTCGATCAACTTGGTCATCAATCCATCCAACTATCAATCTATTATACTTCTTCTACTACTGCTACTACTACTACTACTACTACTACTACTACTACTACTACTACTACTACTACTACTACTACTACTACTACTACGACTACTACTACTATTACTACAACTTCTACTATCACTACTTCTATTACTACCATTACTATGACGACGACTACAACGATGAGAGAGAGAGAGAGAGAGAGAGAGAGAGAGAGAGAGAGAGAGAGAGAGCATAGTACACAATATTTGAATAATGACCTAACTACGTGCTGGCATGGTACTGTCATTGTTTGAAATCAACGGGTCCCAAATGTTGAAAGGAATTCCCACGTTCTCCTCAATTTTAATCCATTCCTCCTAATAAAACCATTATGTCATAAAACAGTTACGTGTGAAATGAACAAGCAAGTCCGAACAGCAGGTTCAAAGAGACGAGTCCTACTCATTAATATACGTCGAGTCGATTCATGGCGGTGTAAAATCAAAGAATTGTATGAACCGCTGTCGGTCCAGGGATGGTAAATTTAATTGGACGCATGTCATAAATAATCGGCGTGGAAGGGGCTTAGATAGACAGACAGACAGATAGATAGATAGATAGATAGATAGATAGATAGATAGATAGATAGATAGATAGATAGATAGATAGATAGATAGATAGATAGATAGATAGATAGATAGATAGATAGATAGATAGATGGATAGATAGATCCAAGTAAACAAGTCCCTATCTCTTTTGTTTGATTTCTATTGCTACCATTGTTATTAATATAAACCCAAAAAAAAATTATATTGAGCTTTATATAGCGCAATATCCACTAATGCGCACAATGCGCTTTACAAGAGGTCCCTGGTAAACAGCAACATTTAACACGTAGGACATTTTTTTAAAAATTATTAATATAAACCCGATCAATGGAGCCAAGCCTAAAATGTACAAGTAAAAGTGCAGTTTAATCTGTCTAATTTATTTTATCATCATAAATCTGGCCTTTTTTCTATTTTCCGTCCACAAATCAAGGTTAATTGAGCTCAATCAAAGTCATTAAAATAGAGATTTAATGGCACAGCGTCCCTGGTTGCATGAAAAATAAAATGGCGGCGCTCGACCTCTCACTAGCCACTTTTGATGACGTATTCCCCCTGTTGGCATATCTCGTCTTGTGTTATCTATGGTGTGGCCCGCCGCTTGAACGGCGTTATGTCCGGAAAAAGGGGACAGCGTGGCTCAGCGGTACGGTCTTTGCTTCAACCCATGCCAGTCACATCTCCCTAGCTCAGTTTGCGGCACTGCACTGCGCCTAAGGCCTGGGTTTTACATTCTTCCTTCGAAATGCACCCAAAAGAGAAAAAAAATCCCTATGGGATGAATACAGGGAATTTTATTTCTTATTTTTATTTATAAGGTTTGAGCCTAAAATTTAATTCAAATTCAAAATGGCAAAATTTTAGCTCTTTATAGTTTATTAAATAACATTGATTTCATTTAATAAAGCAAATGGATCTCACTTAAATTACATAATCAAGACTTGAAATTCAGTTTTCTTCCTCTTGTAAATGTCGACATAATACCGTTTAGTGGTCGTGGGTCAAATTATTTACTCGGAGTTATTCGTGTCTAATGACTATCTAAGTACCACAGTGTGCCTTAATGTAGTTTTTAACCTTGTTGTTATAATAGGATACAGTGGGCTATTGGATTCAGTAGTCTGATGTCACGCCGCCCGGCAACGGCGGCCATCTTGGTTCTAAACAAAGAAAATCATTACTTTTTATTCTTCATGCTGGCTAGAACTTTTCATATGCCTTGTGATCAGATGTGTAAAAGTAAAAGCATGATCAAATTTATGTTTTTTTTCCCCTCTGGATACGCTTTTATGCTCGCCGGTGAAATATTTCATACGGGCGTCCGCCATTGTTACGATAGTTTAGAGCCAGTGTTACTAAGTTACCATGCGTCATTAGGAAGGAAGTGACGTTACGACTGTTGAAGAGTATTGATGCCATGCGCTTAGCTAAAAAAAAACTCACAACATTCGGCAGACGTATATGACGTACCAATACGCAAATCTATTTTTAACCTTGAACGTTTATAGATAGTTCGAAGATGACGTCACTCAGGTCTTTGTTACTGTTTTTTGCCAGCCGCGTTTATGAGTAATGCTCACTGAACTGTATTAACCTGACTATAGATAGTATGCAGATGACGTCACTCGGGCCTTTGTTATTGTTTTTGCCATCCGCGTTTGTGAGTTGTTCTCAATAAACTGTATTAACCAGACTATAAAAGTTCATGGTTACACAGAGTTTGTGTGTTGGTCCGTTATACTTCCCGATGGCAATGTTGTGAACTCCTTGGCCAAGCGCATTCTATCTATAAACGTTCTTGGATACACACAGTTTTGTGTGTTGGTCCGTTATACTTCCGGATGGCAATGTTGTGAACTCCTTAACCAAGCGCATTCTATCTATAAACGTTCTTGGATACACACAGTTTTGTGTGTTGGTCCGTTATACTTCCGAATGGCAATGTTATGAGCTTCTTAGCCAAGCACATACTATCTATAGATAGTATGCAGATGACGTCACTCAGGCCATTGTAATTGTTTTTCCATCCGCGTTTGTGAGTTGTTCTCACTAAACTGTATTAACCAGACTATAAAAGTTCATGGTTACACAGAGTTTGTGTGTTGGTCCGTTATACTTTCGGATGGCAATGTTGTGAACTCATTGGCCAAGCCCATTCTATTTATAGTCTGATTAATATAGATAGTATAGAGATGACGTCACTCAGGCCTTTGTCATTGTTTTTGCCATCCGCGTTTGTGAGTTGTTCTCACTAAACTGTATTAACCAGACTATAAACGTTCAAGGTTACACAGAGTTTGTGTGTTGGTCCGTTATACTTCCGGATGGCAATGTTGTGAACTCCTTGGCCAAGCGCATTCTATCTATACGCATAGTGAAAACTGCTCATAACAATGACTGACTAAAAACAATAACAAAGAGAGAAGTGACGTAATCTTCGTTCCTTCGATACCATGACACAATGGTTTCCGCCAATATAATTGACAGTCTGTGGTAGTAACCTATCAGAAAGAAAAGCATAAGTGCAAAATTCTTCATTGTTTTTTATTAGATGTTACCAGGCACGATATAGATAGTATGCACTTGGCTAAGAAGTTCACAACATTGCCATCCGGAAGTATAACTGGCCAACACACAAAACTGTTTGTAACCATGATCGTTTATAGTCTAGTTAATAGAGTTTAGTGAGAATTACTCATAAACGCGGATGGCAAAAAACAATAACAAAGGCCAGAGTGACGTCATCTTCGAACTATCTATTAGAAATCTGGAACGGTACTTATGCTGCAGTAACCAATAAAATGGCCATTCAAAAAAAAAAAAAACAGAGCTCATATTATCCCAGTTTCTGTAGTATTAAATGGACATAAACGGATTTTTGCTATCCTTTGGATAGAACGCTAGCCTACAGTAAAGTACTATCCTCCTGATTAACTAGTTCTTAACGCTGTAATCAATACTGTATGTACAGATGTGTCTCAGCCATGACGTAACTATAGTACTCTAGTCGGAAATGGTCTCAGCACATTTGACTGCATCCGGTACAAATACAGTTTTTTTTGTTGTGTTGTGTGTGTGTGTGTGTGTGTGTATTTGTTTTGTTTGTTTGTTGTTTTTTTGTGGTGAATATAAGGACCTCAATCATTGTCTGGGTCCATGTGGTCTTATATGACACTCGTCTTCGGATCGGAATGTCCTCGCTTCGAGTCCTGGCCTGAGCAGTAAATAGTTGATTCCTTGGAAAAGACTCTTTACTCATAATATTCTCCCACCTTACTCAGGTTTAAAACGAGTATCTGGCCGTTAACAGCGTTGTCTCTCTCGGGGAAAAAATTGTAATATCACTCCTTACAGGTGTCTCATATGTCGTACTACATGGTAAGTATTGTTGTTGGCTTGGGACCAATTGTACAGCACTTTGAGCACGTTTAGTGAATATTGCGCTCTATAAAAGTTCCATTTTTTTTTAGCACGTTAAGTGAATATTGCGCTCTATAAAAGTTCCATTTATTTTCAAGCAAAACAGATATTCAGGTTTTGGGCCATCCCCTCCCCCCCCCCCCCCCCCCCCCCTCCAAAAAAACACACACACACACAAAAAAAAAAAAAACGAAAACAAAACAAAACAAACAAACGAACAAACAAACGCATAATAAAATAACTATGACGTACCTCAAGCTTTGAAAGGAATCAGACTGTTACTATCTATTCCTATGGGGTGGTCAAAGCAAAAGCGTCGTGTAAATAGTCCATGGTTCAATTCTAGGGGCAATGATGGGGAATGACAAGGAAGGAATGGAGATAGGCATGTCGCATGTAAGGAATGGAGATAGGCATGTCGCATGTAAGGAATGGAGATAGGCATGTCGCATGTAAGGAAAGGAGATAGGCATGTCGCATGTAAGGAATGGAGATAGGCATGTCGCATTTTTAGACGAAAGAGCTGAAAACATCACCCGCCAATCCTTAGATTGGAACTCGCGAGAATCCCGAAAGGTTGAACTTCCAAAACAGACAATGGGGTGCTCTGTTTGTTTGTTTGTTTTTGAGGGTTTTACGGCGCTTGCAACACGATAAGGTCATATCACCGCCAGGGAAAAGGAAGAAAATGGGATAATAAAAAGTTCTAGAATTACAATTAAAGCACCCAAGAAAAGGTAAGACAAAGAGGTATTTGTTCAAATAGGAAACGGGTGTAGATTCCAAGAGCACACAAACAAAGTGCTTAGTTTGAGATCACCTAAAAGTCTCATCCAGACACAAGCACAGGTCGTCAAAACTAAGAGGGATACACTCAAATGTTTACAAATCATATATAATGTGTAAACAAAACAATACAATGCATAACAGAGAGAAGATTTACAAGGAAAAAAATGTAACCTCCCAAAACTCTAACTAAACATTTGACTATTTCCATCCTAGCTAGGACAAAACCAAGTAATCTCATTCCAAGACAAAGATAGAAAGCATGTTGGAAAACAGATAGCGGGGGATAGAAGACACGGTAAGTGCCTCCCTGTCCACTATGGGAAATGAGGCGCTCTCTGTCCACGTTAACTGCATGATTGGAGAACTCAGACCACTAAACCTCACATATGTCACAAAAGTAAAGTAATTTTAAGTGTGATTAGTAGCCAAACGGGTGACAGTGATCGTGGAAAATTCTGGCCCCACGTTGTCTCCTTTGGATAGGCTCTTTATACCCTTTACCCCTCTCGACTCGGGTGTGGATGAGTATCTGGTGACAGGGAAGGACGGATATTGTATGAGAATTAGTAATAAAAAAGAATGCCGGACAGGCAACTAGTAGTGTTTTGAAATGAAAATAGTATTGTTCCATAAGGCTTGCCGGGGGGGGGGGGGGGGTAAATGAAACATTATGAGTCGAATGGTTCATCCTTAGAAATGAGCTTTATATGTTCATATTTATAGAAAAAAGCAACACATTTATATGAAGGATCAAGGAACGAAGAGGAACAGGATAAGTAAATTATGAGAGCCTGGATACGTATCAGTGCTCCAATCATAATCCATCCTATCGCTGCCATGTAGGTACGTGTTTTAATTCTATGTTCTCGTGCAATAAACCGATAAGCTACAATTTCTTCGAAAATTAGATTCAGTAACGAATATCATATGACTCTTCATTCATAATTTTATTCAATAAATGTTCAAGTCTGAATACTTAGTTCTACAAGATTTGTAGAATTTCTCCTAAACAATAAAAAAACTGCATTTCCAAACCGTGTAGTCCCGTAGCCATCGTTAACTTATAGCCTGACACTGACCAAAAAATGACGTCAAAATGCCAGTCTTTGGCCACAAAAGAAAACAAATCGTGAGTTGTATTCAATAGTTCAACCAATGGGACCACTTGTTTCCATAATAACTACTAACGACAACTCACTAGGCGGTGCAAAACCAAATAATGACGTCAAAATGCCAGTCTTTTTGGGTTTCAGTGTCAGGCAATATCTTAACGATGGCTACGGTTGTCCACAACTTGTTTTCATTGTATTGAAATATGGGTTATCAGGTTTATGCATGGGGCCACGAAATTTATATTCGCAATACTATCTATAAAACATACCAGGACAGCTGAGCGAGGGAAACTAGTTAGAGAGGTCTAGATATTATAATTCTCTCTACGCTAGATGATCACAAATTATTTGTATTTTAGTTTCTTAAAGATAGATATCAGATTTGTATTAACTTCTTGACTAACTTCCTTGTCAATAACATTTTCAATTAGTTTTTTTTTTACTTTAAAGACTGCAATTTCCGTTTTAAAAGCAGTCAATGATAGGTTTGACTCTTAAGTCAATAGAAACCACGCTTTTATCCTTACTCGAATCCACGACCTTGGAAGGCGATTGTGTTAAAACGATAAAACGTCGGCTCTCCATTATATTCGATAATCGTTAATTATCTGCATCAAGTCATTAAATCACTATTATATTGATTCATATTCCATTTAGCACTTGTTCCTCTCAGACTCAACATCAACACTTGAGATGATAATTTATTTGAATAAGTGGGGGAAAAATAAACATCTCGTGAGATTTAATTTATTTTTCTCTTTTTCATGAAATCCATTGGCATGAGGTTTATGCAAATGGCTTGTATAATGATGTCATCCCAGCCTTTATCATTCCACTCTTCTCCTCCCGGTCATCCCCGTTTCAATTAGATTGAGAAAATTAATGAAGGAGAAATTAAGGAGAAAAATAGGAAGAGTATAGGATAAGGAGGGGGGGGGGAGGGGATGGTAAAGTAGTTGAATAAGAATTTTGGGAAGTGGAAAACTGTATGAAATATTTATTTATTTATTTATTTATTTATTTATTTATTTATTTATTTATCTATTTATTTAGTTATTTATTTATTCATTTATTTATCCATTCATTCATTCATTTATTTATTTATCCATTCATTAATTCACTCATACATTGGTATTATGTTCTGTGTCTTTTATCTACCATACTTGTAGGATGTGAGGGCTAAAAGAAAGAGAATAAAGAGAGGAAGAAAAAGAGAATAAGTATAAACATTAGTTTGTGATAGATGAGGAATGAGGAAGAGCAAGAGGAGTAAGAGATATTTATAATAATAATATACGTCCCCGAGTGAGACAATTGTATGTTTCATGGCGTAACGATTTGATAGCATGATGCATAGTTTTTACCGTTAATATAATAATATACACCATGTACTTTTTGCTTTAGCGACATGCAAGAGTAGATATGTCCTTGTAAATAAAGTAGAATTACTCGACGGATAAAAATAAAGCATGAGTTAATGGGCATCACTAATGAAACAGTCAATAATGACACAATCCTTTCACTTTCTTTTGGTGATAGCCGCCTTGTATTGTGACGTAATTGTTAGTGAAAATGTTGTTGTTTAATGATCGAAGAAATACTTAACAATAGTCAAATGGATTGGAAGCTTCAAATAACGATGACATTTACTAACTAAACAGTGAAAATGGAGAGGCTTCGAATAGGAACGATACAGACAATGGACGTTTCGGGTACAAACCCATCGTCAGCACAACAATACACAAATTTACGTGGAATTTGTGTATTGTTGTGCTGACGAAGAGTTTGTACCCGAATCGCCCATTGTCTGTATCGTTCCTGTACGAAGCCTCTCCATTTTCACTCTTTCGTTAGCATTTTCACGATCACAGGCTTCAGGCAGCCCCTACCGATGACATATACTTGTCGGCGTTTTGGTTTTCCCCTTTGTCAACAAAACACAACGAAATGGGGAGATGTCGGGCTATAGTTTAATGAATGCCCAAACCAGCCAAGGAGGAAGAGCCTCAACAGTCTGATGCCCTGATAAAAGTCATGAAACCCCAAGTAATTTCATCCCGCTTATCACAATAAACAATTTATTGTTCTTCGTAATTATTTGAGTGAAACACTATACTTTTGAGTTCAACTGAGCAAAATTATTGGCTCAATAATATACAGTTTCTAATCACATTACACGTTATATGAAAATAAATAAAGCGTCTGGATTGTCTATGCATATTCTCAATACATCATGCAAATCGTGTATACTTCACAAACAATTTCGTTTTCCTTTCTAATGTATTCAGTCGTTGCAAGTCCCTGTCAACAAACAATGTTATCTAATCCCCCGGGAATCGATAGCGTAGTGATTTGATTAACTTGACCCATAAAGTAGTTCCGGTAATGGAAGACTGTCGCAAGGGCAATTAATCCGCTTTGCAGGGGGAAATAAATCTATTCACCGCACTCTGTAACACGACCTGGTCAAGCGTTAAATTATATTGATGTCATTCCGGTCCGAGTGACAACTGAAATTTTGAACAAACATGTTTCTCTTTTGTCTTGATTAATATACAATATATTATACAATATTATACAATATCAATTATTCATGAGTTGGAAAAATATAGAGAATCATGTACCAAGTGTACCTTTTAAAATATAAATTCTACTTACTGAGGAAAATTCAATATAGATACACTCTTTTGGGAATGTCTTTGCTTAAATTAGAGCAATCCTTATCATTATTATTATTATTATTATTATTATTATTATTATTATTATTATTATTATTATTATTATTATTATATTATTATTATAATTATTATTATTATTATTATTATAATTATATTATTATTATTATTATTATTATTATTATTATTATTATTATTATTATTATTATTATTATTATTATTATTATCATTATTATTGTTATTGTTATTATTATTTATCAGATTATCTGATTTTTTTTCATATTCTAATATTACTTTTACTAGAGGGGACAAGTTTAAGATTTCTGTCTCTAGATGCAAAATAATAATAATAATAATAATAATAATAATTATATTATTATTATTATTATTATTATTATTATTATTATTATTATTATTATTATTATTATTATTACTATTATTAATCATTATTATTATTGAAGTCTTCAACAAGCAACAACACACAAAAAACCAAACTCATGTAACACACAGTCCTGACGATGGCTGAAAAGGCCTGAAACATCGATGTAGAATGACTCCAACATTGTGGCAAATATTAAAATAATAATTCGCCCCATTGCTACATGTCGAGTACTATTCTTACCATATTTGTATCCAACACGATTCAATATAAATATATATATTATATATATATATATATATATATATATATATATATATATATATATATATATATATATATATATTATATATATATATATATATATATATATATAATGTTCCACAGATTTGTTAAAGCAAATTATGGCTATTCTATATAACCTAATGATTATGTATTGAAGGTCTATCAAGTATTTATTGACTGAGCACAAACTTATTATATCATAAATTCATAAACAATTCATATTATGTTCCTTTGTTAAACAACAGGGATTTTATATAAAACATTATATATGATTGTAATGATCGTTTTATTACTGGTAACAAAATATTGGAAAGTATTGGAAAGATCGGGGTCACTCAATTGGTTGATACGTAATTATAAGTTTTTAAAGCCAGAATAGAACTTTTAAAATTGTTGTAAGTTGAACTGTAATTTAGAGAATTTAACTTATTATTATTATTATTATTATTATTATTATTATTATTATTATTATTATTATTATTATTATTATTATTATTATTATTATTATATTATTATTATTATTATTATTATTATTATTATTATTATTATTATTATTATTATTATTATTATTATTATTATTATTATTATTATTATTATTATTATTATTATATTATTATATCATCATCATATTATTATTATTATTATTATTATTATTATTATTATTATTATTATTATTATTATTAATATTATTGTTATTATTATTATTAATATTATCATTATTATTAATATCATTATCATTATTTTAGTTATTATTATTATTATTATTATTATTATTATTATTATTATTATTATTATTATTATTATTATTATATATTATTATTATTATTATTATTATTATTATTTATATTATTATTATATTATTATTATTATTATTATTATTAAGACCAGGTTTGAGAGTTTTTGACAAGATGATGATGGTCATATTAATCGATCGATCTATGATGGATGTGATTCCTGTCCCAAATTTTAAATACGTGTTTTTCAAAGTATGACAGAATTGTTTTCACTTCTATAGTATTAAAGTGCTTTTGCGTAGCATCATGAACTTGTAGTCAAAATACTTCCTCAAAATTTACGTCGTAATAAACTGTGACGATTACCAAATCACAATGGTTAATTCTCTCCTTACCAGCCATTTTCAGGATTTTCCCCAAAACTTCACACCCAACTAACACAAAAATCAATTTTTTATCACTCAAACACAATAGAAGCAAGTTCTTCCGATAAATAATTTCTAATAAATAAGCAAAACATGTTCTAAAACACACTGATCATTTTCTTTAAATTTTATGATGTGACGATTTTCCTATAGTTGGTAAGGAGAGAGTTAACATGTAAAACGATAGTTGTTTAATGTAATTCAGGTCATTATGAATGATCACAGTGGTTGAACCATTTCATACAAATATTATACTGTATCCTATCACTATCGGGCGTCATGTCACATTTTACTGTTATGTATTGCCTTTGGCTAGTGACCCCCTGTAAAGCGCTTTTATATTGATCTCTTTAGAAATGCTCACGCATTAGGACCACTTTGTCATTTCATACTGTTTATAAAATTAATCAATCCTTTCATATTGGCCGAGCGAGGTAAGCGTTATGAGATTTTTTAATTGATGTCACGCAGAAAAACATAACAGGTTTACTGACATTAAATTGCTTAATTGATGTCATTGTTAGGATGGTAAGAAAAAAAAACATAACCCGGTTTCTGACTTTAAATTGCTCAATCTATGCCCTTGTGTGGATGGTAAGAAAAAAAAATCATATCCCGGTTACTGACATTATATTGCTTAATTGATGTCATCGTATAAACGGTAAGAAAAGCATACATTTGTAACTTTAATTCAATGCAGTTAAATTTCAATTCAATTCAATTTTACCTATAGGCTTTCGCCAATATTTAAAATCATTTGGGCAACAAAATAAGAGTGGAAGAATGGAAAAGATATGTAGTAAAATCGGTACAGCACGATGTTAGTACTAATAGTAGCTGTAGTAACAACGAGAAGTCCGCTATTTCTATATTCATTGTACTCTAGATATTACACAATGAGGACTCTTGTTACACAGCGTGCTGAGTAAAACTTTGGTTTGATGAGTTATCCCCCTTATCGCCCTAAATGGTCACATCTGCATGTCCAATTAAGAGTTAGACTTTCAAAAGTTGATACATCATAGAATAAAACGGGGTTAAAATATTGAAATTCAGTCGAAACGAGTTTAATTTGTATTTCCAAAACAGAGTCAACTTTTCTGCAAGTGGGGTCATAAGGTGGAAATAACCTATACATAAAACCTAACTGGAAACCTCGCGAGGACGGACGTATGTAAGATTCTATTGCGCAGGGCCAAAAATCCTTCAAATATTTATTTAAAAAATAATTTTAATCATTGGTCAAATGTAAATGAAATGTACTACTAAGAGGAACCGTGTTGTGGTCATATTCATAAAGCAATTAGCGCTATAGCTGTAAACGCGTGTCTTGCGTCAGACATTCTAGTGACGGCTCTGTCACATGTCAAGGATGGTACGTGTAGGGTTAAAACTTAGAAAATGATATCCATGGAGACGTCAAGTTACGTTAGAGATTTCATGGGCCTTTTATCTTATTTTCATTATCATCTAATCAATTAGACTGGCTGTTTTGAATTTTACATTTCGATTGGTTGACGAAAACGGAAGTAGCACAAAGAGCCTGAGTTCGGCCGCCCAGCAAAACATCTCGTGAGACATTATCATTGGTTCGGAATGTAGGATTCCATTCATCCGATAAAAACCGTTTCACCAGATAACTTATTGTAAAACTTTCTAAATTTATCGTACACTGATAAAACAACTTTGTTTCCATTCGGGTAAAAATTTATTTGTGCACAAATTTAACATGGCTTCTAAGTTGTCGAAAATTCCAGAACCTGAGAGTTGATTTTAAGATTTTGTTACAAGTTGAGTATAGTCTTAATAATAAATAATAATAATAATAATAATAATAATAATAATAATAAATAATAATAATAATAATAATAATAATAATAATAATAATAATAATAATAATATGTAAACTGATATAATGCTATAACTCCGAGACACCAGACTCTAAACGCTCAAATTACAAATTACTTTGGCTGAAACATACCCTTTCACACACACAAGCAAGCACACACACACACACACACACAC
This sequence comes from Berghia stephanieae, assembly GCF_034508935.2. Classification (NCBI taxonomy): domain Eukaryota; kingdom Metazoa; phylum Mollusca; class Gastropoda; order Nudibranchia; family Aeolidiidae; genus Berghia; species Berghia stephanieae. Next base: position 45,609,296 of record NC_088364.1, on the reverse strand, counting down.
ACACACTCACACAAATAAACAACACAACACAAACCAGACCAATCTTGCTTTTCATATCATCTACTAAAATCGAAACATATGCTTTAAGCGAACGTTTAAAAACCAGGTTGGTGAAATTACTGGCCGGACGTAAGGGGCGGGGTTTTGAATAGGCTGGAAGGGGCAGTACTTTCAGGTCATGAATAAGTGAGATTGTGCCTAAAATCGTAGTATGTTGGAGATATATTGATGCTGAAAATTGACTTTATAGTCAAACTTAGGAAGTTCGTTTGATGGTTAGAAGGAAAAGGGTGGAATTGCATTGAGTATGTCATGAGGAAAAGGGAAAAGAACGATTCTGCATTGACATTGGGATAAACTCTACAGGAAAAACGAAGGAAAGGAAGAAGGCCTAAACACAACATGACGCAGAAAAGGAGAGGAACGGAATTAGATAGCACTCCTCGCAAGACCCTAGGACTGGGGGTCAGGAGTGTGGTAAATGATCGGTGCCTCCAGGCGCTGAGAGATTTAAGTTAAGGTAAGATGATAGTTCCACTGAGTGTATAAACCCAAAATGTATGTTTCTGATCTTTTCAACTCTGTATACATTTTTGGAATCCGTTTCATCCCGACATGAAAATAGAATTTGACACTTGTTGAGCGATTCCATATATCAACACCTCAAAGCGCTTTACTGATAAAAAAAACAACAACATTATTAAGACGAGTAGTCAAGTAAGACATGGATCAGTGAACGTATAGCTAGAATAATAATATACAAGTATTATGGTGCAAAATGAATTACAAAAAAAGTGGGGTCTTAACGTAGATATAAATTTTGAGATATTCTTGATTACCATAACGGGTTGGAGTAGGGAATAAGTTAACTGTTTAACGTTGTGCTCCCTCTATATATTATATAAAGTTTCATGACCACGTTTTAATAGATATATCGGTACTGGCATTCGTGTCTTCTACGTATCTGGCGACAATGCAGACCAGAATTTTATAGATCAGATCACAGAAAATTGTACAACAAATATAACAATCCAGATGGGCTATGTGCGGCTATGTGGTCTAGTGGTATGACACTCGCTTTCGGATCGGAAGATCCTGGGTTCGAGCCTCGCGCTCGACGCATAATTGAGTCCTTGGAAAAGGCTCTTTACTCATATTCTCTCACCGTACTCAGGTGTAAAATGAGTACCTGGCCGTTAACAGCGTTGTCTTTGTCCGAAAAATTGTAATATCACCTTACAGGCGTTATGTCCCGTCCTACATGTTAAATGGGACCAGGGACCCCTTGTAAAGCGCTTTGAGCACGTTTAGTGGAAATTGCGCTATATAAAAGCTCAATTATTTATTTTTTTTGATAAATTTTGTAGAGAAGTACTCACAAAACCACATCAATGACACAGGCCTTGAAACGCGGCAGACAGTTTGTTTGCTTTTATAATCTCAACGTGGGACGATACGATTATCTCCCTTGGAGGATTTTCATTTCTGATTTATTTGTTCTTTATAAAGCTTTTCCGATCAGTTTATTTCTTGCAATAATAATGATAATATTCTTGTTGTTTTGATGGGGCCCGCGGCCATCTTAAATAATTCCAAAGCATTTCCATTAGCCCTGTTGTCTGGGCTAGTCATTGTCTCTCAAAAACTTTTTTTCAGACATTGGGAAATATCCCAAACCAATAGTGCCGTACACTGACAAAACAAATTTTATCCATATTGATCAGAAAACATTTAATTCAAATATCGATTGATAAAGATTACTGAAGAATTGTCAAAAAGTCTCAGTTCTGATATTTTGATGTCTACGTGTTGGGACTCTTGACAAATAAGTGATCATCTTAATTGAGAGAAGTTTTAGGTTGTTGTTTTCTTGTCAAAATGGACAAAAATGTGTTTTGTTGATGTACGGCAGAATAAAAATTGATGTAAGGTCTGATATGTATGAAGAGATAATGTTATGTTAAAATTCAGGTTAATGGGTAGAATGGATGGATGTATAGATAGAATGAAGTTGACGTCATACGGGTATTTGTTATTGCTATTTGACATCCGCGTTTATGAGTAATTCTCACTAAACTGTATTAACCAGACTATAAGTTTTTAAGGTTATACACAGTTGTGTGTGTTGGTCCGTTATATTTCCGGATGGCAATGTTGTGAGCTTTTTAGCCAAACGCACACTATCTATAGACTGACGGTTAGATGGATGGATGAACGAGTGGATTGATGGATGGATGGGTGGTTAGATTTATGAATGGATACATATCAGAGCTGGCGGAAAGTACTTTTCGATAGACTAGCGTCCTATCAAAAGGATAGAAAGCAATTGCTTTTATACGTTTTATGTTACAGAAACCGAGATAAACTCCGACATTTGAAGGCCAAGTTTTCTGGACACATTTTTAAATACGCGTCTTTCCCGAGTACGGCAAATAAGTTTGTTGCTGTGAGGACAAAGAGGTCAGAAAAACACTGCGATGCACTCGTGACGGGAATGAGCATATGAGGCAAGTATTATCGAGAACTCCACAAAGAAAAAAAAAGAATAGATTAAATAAAAGATGAAACAGGGTTACTCTCCTCCTATAGAATAACGTTCCATTCCGATTGAATTTTTTTTTACGCAGAAAATTCGACAAATTTGTCCTTTGCCTGTAGGCAATCTTTGGGGAAATGGAATGAACGGAAATTAAATAAAGAACTCGAGTTGTTTTTTAAGAGGATTGGGTTTGTTTTGTTTTGTTTTGTTTTTTGTATCCAGTAAGAGCATTCGTGAACTATATTGTAACGCCTTGAGATTTTCACACAATCTAATCCTCACATGAGTACCTGACTTTCAAAAAGTCATAAGTTACATCCTGATAGAAAATGGGTTTCCAATCTCGAGCAATTTATGGGACTCCATAAAGTCACCAGAGAAAGTATAGAGTTTCATAACACTCAGGATATTGTTTTATGGGGCAAACCAGACACATATTTTCCTGTTTAAGTCACTAAATAAATGACACAAAATTGCGGTTTTCTTTGAAGGTGAAAATGGGACTTAGTACGTTCTGAAAGTCACCGACTCACATGTAGAACCCGGAAAAGGGTCTTTGTGTGTTCACTTCGAAGAAATTATGCCGTACTCTGACAACAACAAAACAAAACTTTTTTTTTTATTTCACCAAAACGGCTTGTACTGCTTATTTATTATTACAAATGACACCCAAACATGTCGAATAGTTTTAGAAATACCAAAGAGGTTCAACGATGTTTTTGGTTTGAATCATGATAGCAATGATGGCAATATTGGTGATAAAACTATAAAGTGATAAGTGACCAACACAATAGCAACAAACGTGTTTCGTCGTGCCCGGCAGTAAAATGAGACTGTGAAGTGTTATTATACACTACCTTGCTTCTACTTCAAGTGCCCATGCCAAGGAATTCTACCAGGTTATTGAAAGCCAAAATTGTTTTGATTTTTTGTTTGTTTCTTTTGGTTTGTACTTTTCCCTTGATCAGATTTTTTCATATAAGTCTGAGCCCACCTAAGCGCGCAAGGAAAGAAGCCACCGAGAAGCTCAATTCAAGTCACATTACAAAGCGATCATCACCAAAAGAAAGTAAAAAGTTAGCTGTATTCATTTTTTTTAAAAAGACCTTTAAAGCTTACAATATTGATTGAAGTTTTTGATTAAAACAAATTTGACGTGAAATACCCATATACCATCCATCTCACGGCCATAATATGATTGTTGTGAATGAGTAATACATATTTAATTTACAAGTAAATGATAACGACTGATTCACTCTAATTTAAATATATATATATATGTGTGCCAAAAGGTCATTCGCCATGAAAATATTCCACAACTAAATTACTTTGAAAACAATAAGGAAAAAAAACTTGCCTTCATAAGTGTGTTTTGGTTGAATATTGTAAAATATACTAAAAACTGACGATGTAGCATCAAAATCATAGTAGTCATATAGCTTTTTAAAGTGTCAACAATGTGTGGGTAAAGTTGATACTCTGTGCATAATTATTTGAATCTTTGCGAAACTATTTCTGCTATTTTAATGGAACCAGATCGCCAGTTTCAGTATATTTTACATTATTTAACTGACAGAAACTGATGAAAACGAAGTATTTTCCTTAGTTTTTTAAAACAGTATTCAAGTTGTTTTGTTGGGGTTTTTTTGTTGCGACGAACGTCACAAAATCGACCTTTTGACACAGCCTCACATATTTATCCCAAAAGCTCATCACATCCGCCACGCGAATTTAATGTATGTACCAACACACAAAACTAAGTGTAATCTTGAACGTTTATAGTCTGATTGATACAATTGAGTGAGCACTACTCGTAAAAAAGGCTGACTAATAACAATAATTAAGAGGTGAGTGACATCAACTTCATTCTCTCTCTCTCTCTCTCTCTCTCTCTCTCTATATATATATATATATATATATATATATATTATATATATATATATATATATTAATATTTATATTATATTATATTATATTATATTATATTATATTATATTATATCATATTGTTATACTTATGATAGGTTAGTTCTATTAGTTTCTCAAGGGAAATGTTGTACGACTGGTTTTAGCATATCCCATCTAAAACCCGACGGCGTTATATAATACGGTGTAACTGTTTTATGTAAGGAGATCAATGGAAACACGGTCTTTTCATGGGTAGAATATAGCCTACTTAAGGAAATAATAGCCGAGGTTTTCAAATGGGGATAACTTACTTTAAAACAAATTAAATATCTATTTTCAACATTGAGAAATATCCCTTAGTCAAAAGTCAATGATAAAGACATCCTGGTGGCATTTGAAAAACAGAACAGACAATGTGGCATTTTTATGATTTTTATTATGCTTTTTAGCGTGACTCTCAAAGAGAAATTGCTTAATGTTTTTACCATTACCTACTTATGAAATATTAAAACATAACTAATATTTGAAGCTTGGCAATTGCGAATGTTGAAACAAGTATATTTAACAACAAAGAGTAACATGTGTTCAAAGTTGGAGTCGGATTTGTTTTTATATATTGACCTTAACTACGTCATCCACACATCTTCATTCCTCCTTATTGTTTCATTCATCGTGTTTTGTTGATAAAGAGGAAACCCGAAACGTCCACAGCACCTGTATTCGTTCAATAAATTGAAGCTTACATTTCAATACTTATCTTTACGTAATTTTTAAGGAAATGTCAAGTAATGAGTTTAGGAAGGCTAAGAAAATAATTTTGTCAATATTGTATTACCAGATGGAAATTTGTTGAAAGTGAGTGACAGCTGTAGGGTCAGACATTATCGATTAAAACTGCATTATACTGACAAAAAACAATCCTTTTTTAAAACTCTCTCCTTACCAACTATCTATATAGGAAAATCGTCACATTCGTTACGATACGGCCAACATTTTTCATTTTCAAATTTCTTTTGTACATCACAAAATTTAAAGAAAAAGAACGGTGTGTTGTAGAGCATGTTTTGCTAAAGAAATTATGTATCGAAAGAATTATACTGCTATTATCTATGTCTGAGTGATAAAAAATCTATTTTGTGTTAGTTGAGTGTGAAGTTTTGGGGGAAATCTTGGAAATGGCTGCTAAGGAGAGGGTTTAATGGCTAGAAATCTCTTACTTCACATATCGATGCATTAACTCTCTAATGCTCACATGAATGGTAAATCAAATTTTGTTTTTTAAAAACCTCTTAAGACAAAGACTTTAAACACAGACTCTATATATAATATGTTGACGAGTTGACGAGTATCTCAATCCATGATGGATTGATGGAGAAAATGTCTGACTATAATGAGGTGACCAAGTAATTAAAGTATTATTGTACTGTTTTTTGCTCTACACATTGGCATTGTATTTTCTTTGCAAAGATTATCAACCCCCAATTTGCTCATTTTGGACAATTAGGGTGATTAGGGTGTTGACGTCAGACGTACATTTGATGGATTATCTATATATCCTATAGATGTTGTGCGTTTAGATAAAATACTCATAACATCCACCCGCCGGATATAAGATATCGACACACAAAACTATGTATAACTTTTTAAATGTTATAGTGTGATTAATACAATTTAGTGAGAACTAATAAAAAATGGCTGGCTTAAAACAAAAACAAAAAGCTGAGTAAAGTCAATTTCGTTCTATCTATTTGAATGCCTAGGGGACGACATCTGACGATACCGTGACAAGGGAAGGGTGTAATTTCTTATGTTCTATTTTTAAAAAGTTGTTTTGTCAATGTACAGCCCAGCATTGATCCGATTGATCTATCTCGCAATGTCCCGACATCCAATTGAGTACTTACAGTCCATTATTTACTCTCCAACCCAAAAGATAGATATAAAAATATGTCTGGAGGTAATTTAAAGTTTTTTTTCTCTCACGCAGTTCGATTCCACTCTAATGGTTGAATTGTTTAATACTAAGCTGCTAGAAGATGTGGACTGTAAAAAGTAATAAACAAATATAAATAGAACAGCTTCCAAAACACAAAATAAGAACAAAATACCAAAAATGGAACATTTTCTGGCTCAAATCCCTTCTTCAGCCAACAACAACAACAACAACAACAACAACAACAACAACAACAAATAATTAAAACATAAAGACATATACTAAAAAAACAGAGCGACGGCAGAGAAATATTCGGCCATAAAATCAGGATAGAGGTGAGAAAAGCTCTCAGCAAGTCCATTGTGGAAAAGAAAAAACGATGGCGGAGTACCCACTCGACCAAGGTGTAAACGTATACAATTTTATAGGCAGTCGAATTTAATTATAAGATTGCTTTTTAAAAGTAATACGTTCAATAAGAGATTCGTACAGTATGAAACGGACATTTTGAATTCGCATTTTGAACATGGTAATTTTTCATTGACAATAAATAAGAAAGAAGAAAAACAAATATTGACAGGCCTCGATAAAACCCCGTTATACTGCTCTCTTGTTTAGGCGCGGCTATGTGGTCTTGTGTTGTGGTATGACACTCGTTTCGGATCGGAACCCACAGTCTGACACTTACCAAAAATACATCACAATAACAAGGCGAGGACCATTAAAAGTAAGTAAAAAGTGAATTGTATTCAATAATTCAACCAATAGGATCATCTGAAATTTGTTAACTTGAGCACTTATACGATAACTCACTTTTCACTTTCTTTCGGTTAGAGTCCTCTTGCATTATAACGTGATTTTAAGGGAAATCGCTTTTCATCGATTTATAAGAGAGAAGAAACAGAAAATATTGACAGACCTCAATAACAACCTTTGCGCGTCGCTGTGACTGCTCTCTTGATTAAGTGCTGTTTTGTGGTCTTGTGAATTGACAAGGATCGGAAGATACTGGGCTCAAACCCCGCTTTGAGCGGCGCATTGTTGAGTCATTGGAAAAAGCCCTTTACTCGGTTTCTCTCACCGTACTCAGGTTTGAAATGAGCACCCGACCGTTAACAGCTCTTCTCTGTCGGAAAAATTGTAATATCGCCTAGCATCACTTGTCTCGTCCTACATGTTAAGTGTTGCTGTAGACTAGGGATCCCTTGTAAATTGCTTTGAACACGTTTAGTGGATATTGCTCTATATAGATGCTCAATATTTTTTTTTTTTTTTATGTCTACGGATTAAAAACCTAATGGTAGAAAATATGATTTTAGGGTAATTCATGTGAGCCGTTGTGAAAGCATGAGTCATTTATAGAGATCAATTTTTATCATTAAAATGATGTCAATGTCTCTTTCACTCAATTTCCCAAAGTATAAAACCCGTTAAATTGGCGATAATCCGTGAGATCATTGTCCGGATTCTTAAGCACGCAAGATTATTGAATGAACTGAATAAGTGTGTATGAAAGGTGCCAGGCAAAGCAAGAAAGAAAAATACAAGAAATAAAAAAATCCCCAAAAATCAGTCCTCGACTGGGGATCGAACCTCAGACCTTCTGATTACCGGTCAGACGTGATACCATACGTCTGACCGGTAATCAGAAGGTCTGAGGTTCGATCCCCAGTCGAGGTGGACTGATTGTTTGGGGTGGGTTTTTTTCTACTATTTTCATTTCTTGCTTTGTCTGGCACCTTTCATACACACTTTTTCAGTTCTTTATCTTATACCGGTGCCTGCTCCAATTATTGAATGATGGACGAGGAGGGGTTGGTGGGGGGGTATGAGTTGAGTAATAGCAATATCTGTGTACAGTCGATTCAGAAGGAAAGTATTTGTTTTTAGTTTTTATTTTTCACCCCTCTTTTACCCCTCCCAGCAATGTTTTGGTTACTGGGTCTATGTAAGATAAGGCTGAAAGTGCTCTGCTTTAAACCGGTGTGTTATCCAATATATAGAAAGTACTTGTTTGTGCATTTCACGCAACAGAAACCAACTCTGTGGGGCTGATCTTTTTTATAAATAAAATAATTTTGTGTGGTTGTCCCCACGTTTTGGGTCGTGTTGGCCGAAATGGTAACGAGTCTTAGGGTTTTAAAAAGTTAAGCGAAAGTGACCATTGTGAGTGGCAAATCGGTGTCAATAAAGACAGATCTTTAATAATATTGACCTTTCCCTCATTGAGAAAAGTAGTCCTTCAGAACCATTGGGCCCATGGAGCCGGAGTTTATCCCGGTTTCTTTAGCGTGAAACGGACAATTGCAATTGCTTTTACCCTCTGGATAGGACAAAGGACGCTAGTGTATTCCAAAGTATCAGACCCAGGTACCCAATCACTGCTGCCCCCGGGATCGATCTCAGTCCCTTTGCATGTGAAACGACTGCTCTACCAACCCAACTGAGCTATTTGGACCCCTTCCTCATTGGGAAAGTCGTTGTGCTATTTATGCCACTCCATTCGAGTTGTGTGTTACTTGGTACTCAGCTAAAATGAATTACGGTATCGATATTGTAGAAATGTTGCACCATAAATTATATTACTGTCTCCTAGGTGAGTAGCATTGCATAAAATGAATATATCATAGTAGGATTTCGTAGATTGGAATAATGTTGCTCTGTTGTAGTGTGTTATGCACAGTGGACCAATAAACTGTGCTAAAAAAGTTTCCATACCTAAGACTTTAAGATAAGTCTATATCTAATTCCTCCGCCTCATCCCCTCTCGCACCCCCCCCCTCCCCCTTCCGGCAATGAATAAAATCGAAGTGAAGTTTTGAAGAGGTCACATTTAGATAGTACATGCTTGGTCAAGGCTACCCCTTAGTGTCGTTTCCATTCATCATTCATAGAAAATATTTTTATGTGTAATTCTTTCATGTATGTTGCCATCAAATGTTATGATTTATTGACGAAAGCCTAAAAGTAAATAAACTTGATATTTGAAACTTGTTACTGGGCTCTAAAGGAACGCAGAGGTGGGGGGTGTGGGCGAAGTGGCCGAGTGGTTAAGGCATTGCACTGTGACCCGGAAGGTCTCAGATTTGAACCCCGCTTCAGGCACTTTCGGGGTTGTTTTATTTTTTGTCCTCGAGAAAGAAATCAAACCTTAATTTGTTCGCTTTGGACAACACGGTTGATTCCTGTTAACATCAGATATCTGGCGGAAGGCGAAATATTTTTATTTCAAAGAGGAACCTTCCCGTTCACTTTGCTTTAAAGAACAATACCCTGATTGTTTTTAAAAGTTCTTCTCTTTCTTGGTGATTCCAAAGTGCCTAATAGATTGTAATACGGTGCTTATGACACTCGCCTTCGGATCGGAAGGTCCTGGGTTCGACAATGTGTGTTTTGGAGTTGCCAATGGTCAGGTATTTCTGTGGATAAGCTGTGTAATCTATATGATAAGGGATTAAATCATCACAGGATTAAATGTTTTAATTTTTATCTGTTTAGATCTACTGTTGCTGTGAAATTTTGTATTATTCTTATCAAGTATTTAGAATCAATACACACTTCATTCCTTGTTAGAATTAATAAAGAGACAACCGAATTTCTTGAGAATGGCCAAATAAATAAACAAATACATAATTAATTAATTAATTAATAGATAAATAAATACATGAATTAATAATAAAAACATAAATAAATCAATCAATCAATAAATAAATAATTAAATAAATAAATACATAAATGCGGGATTAAGATAATTTTGTATCAAAAGACATTTTTTAAAGAGACCTAACTTTTTATATAAAAAATTCTTGATTTATGTGGAGTTGGCAACGTCATATTTAGAAACGGAACTTCCCTTGCGGCTATGTGGTCTAATGGTATGGAACTGGCCTTCGGATCGGAGGTCCTGGGTTCGAGTTCATACTGAGCTGTGCATCGTTGAGTCCTTGGAAAAGGATCTTTCTCACATTCTCTCACCGTACTCAGATGTAAAATGTGTACCGTGCCTGATAACATGGTTGTCTCTGTAGGAAAAATTGTAATATCGCCTAACATGAGTCATTTCTGGTGTTAGGTGTTGCTGTCGGATAAGGAACCCTTGTAAAGCGCTTTGAGTACAGTTAGTGTGATACTGCTCTATATAAAGGCTCAAGTTTGTTTTTGTTTTGTTTGCATTAAGTTTAATCAAACTGTTATTTTGGGGACAGTCGAAGTATGAGCAAAGGCGAGTTGATATCCCGTATAATCTCTAAATGGGTTATTGGAAATATGTTGGTTTATAAGGATAAGGCCCGATTTTGGGCTCGCTACTCTAATTTTAGAAACAGCAGATAGTCATAGGGTAGGGCATTGATATAAATGTGGCTCATCCCCTCAAAACGGTATTACGTCATATTAAGTTGTTTTTTTTTTTTTAATTGAGCTCTAATTTTGCGCAATATACAATAAAAATGCTCAAAGCGATTTACAAGGGGTCCTAGTCTGCCTAGCAAACAGCAACACTTAACATGTGGGACACGACGCATGTCAAGCGAAATCACCATTTTCTGCGGAAAGAGACAACGCTGTTGACGACCAGGAAATCATTTTACACCTGAGTACGGCGAGATAATGTGAGTAAGGAGCATTTTCCGAGGACTCAACTGTGCGCCGCTCGGAACTTGAACCCAGGACCTTCCGATCCAAAGGCGAGTATCATACTACTTGACCACATAGCCGCTTGTTTACATGCTAAAATAATTTTGTCACGTCATACTATTCCAAGTCTAGCCTAACAAGGATTTACGAGGATTTTGGGTATTATATTAATATATTGCATATCTAACGCTACCTATACATTTTACCAGTGATTGTTACCTAACCTTGTGATAAGCCAGTAAGTATATTTTGTTTCGAGGGCCCCCACAGCTCAGTTGGAGAGCGCTCGCTTCACATGCAAAGCGACCGGGCGAGGTCAAGATTTGTTTTTCGGACCTCCCTGTCCTTCCAGCAGTGATTGTGTAGCTGAGTCTTGTTAGATCTGGCGATAGACTAGCGTCCAGTCCAAAATGATAGCAAGCGATTGCTATTGTCCGTTTCACGCTATAGAAACCGGGATAAACTCCGGCTCCAAGGGTCTAATTCCTTAGAAGGACTACCGTAAAACTACTTTATGTTTTTTTTTTTAAAAAAAATTTAATCTCTTTTTCGATTCTCCAATAAAATATCCGAGCAGATCGCAAGTGGAGCGCCAATTGTACAATAAAAATAAATGGAAAATGAGAGACGAAGGTGTTCGTGATAAAAATTGCGAGGTCCCATGTATGAGAGTTTTTGCGAAGATAAGTGTCATTTAAATCGATCGATATTTGAAGGACAAGTAGTCTGGCCACATTTGTAATTACGTGTCTTTCCAGATGGTAGTTAACTGGTTAAACTATAAAACTAGAATATTTCGAAATGTCAAGATATTAGCAACAATATGCTTCACAAAACGATAAAATTTGAATTAATACACAAAATATTCTCTTGATTACTTTGGGACATGATTTCAAGAACAACTGAAGTCGTGGTTTTGTAGATAAAAATGTAAATGTGTTTATTTAATCACCTGACAACACTTACTTCGGCAAGAACAAGAACGGCACGTATGATCCCAAATTACTTTTGTCAGGCCCTCTGAGAAAATCAGAATTTTTTTCTGACCTCCCTGTCCATCCAGCAGTGATTGGGTAGCTGGCTCTGTTAGATCTGGCGGAACGTACTTTGTGATAGACTAGTGTCCTATCAAAAGGATAGCAAGCAATTGTCCGTTTCACGCTATAGAAACCGTAATAAACTCCGGCTTCATGGGTCAAATGGCTCTGAGGGACTACTTTCCGATCCTCTGGGAAAAGTCGCTTTTTATGAAAATTCAATTATTGGTGTAGTGTAAAAGAAAAGACATATTCTACACTATGTCGTCTTTTTTATGAAAATGTGTTCTACATCTGGTGAATTGTGTCCATTTGAAATAGAAAATCTATGGAAAAGTGGTTTTTAGAAGAAAACAAAGTTGAAAATGCCCTCGGAAAAAGAAATTGAAATGTTTAAAGTGAAATTGTTGCTTTAAGATGTGAAACTATTCACAAATTAACAAACTATCATATTAATGGAAATTCCCATTTTACACCGGAAAGTCCCAAAGTTCTGCTTGTAGTCCCAGGTTCTAGAGGTATCTTTTTCTTTTCTTTTTTTTTTGTGTGTGTTTTATTAGTTTTGATAAGATGAGGATCATTAGGTATTTGAAGAACGGGTTTTCTGGACAAAATATAAAAAATGCGTTTGTTTTTTTTTCTCTCAGAGAAGGCATTATTCAGAATTGCAAACATTTTAATTACTAAAATGTCATAATTGAGACATAAATAACAATGTGAAATTGAATGTAAGCTTCAATTTAATAAACGAAAACAGATAATCTGGACGGTTCGGATTTTCCCTTTTATTAACAAAACAGGATGAATTAAATACTACAGACGAATGAGATGATGTGACAGTGGTGTTGTTAAGGTGAATAAACAAAAACATTGATGGGACATTGATCATATCTAAGGAAATATTTGTTGTGAATGGATTTGTTTTGTTTGTTTTTTCAATCACATGATATTCAAAAGTATTTGACTCAACCCGTGAAATTATACTAAAAAGTGTAGGATTCTAAATTGAGATATCTTGTGAAGAAATTAATGCAGTGGAGCAAATATGGTATCAAATTTGTTCTGTTAAGCATTCCAGTCTATTTAATGTACAGTTTTTCATTTTCAGGAAACAATGATGCAAAGTTAAAGTAATCGCTTTTAACGTTCAAAATTTAGTAATATTTGCATTTAAAATTGTGTTTTTAGAAAAAAGCTGGATTTTACATACTGAGCGAGCTGCTGTGAACTGTCGCGTTATTAAGTTTTATAATCCTACACTTTATCACCAATCATATCATGAAGTGCATGTTATTCTATTTCTCTTTTTCAAACTTGAGTGTACAAATGATTTTTAATCTATCTACTCATCCCAAAAAAAAGTAGAAACGCAAAATCAATGTTAAAATGATAATTTGTGACGTTAACTTATCAAGCATGAAATTTCACAATAATTAGGTCTAGATTTTTTTAATAAAGAATTATCGTTTAAGTATTTTTGTAAATGTGTTTTAATCAGAGATAACAAAATTAGACTCGATTGAGAGGTAAAGTAAAATGTTTCTTAC
>NC_088364.1:45590698-45593198 GCF_034508935.2 Berghia stephanieae | reverse complement strand
AATATGTTGCATATTACATCATAAGGTGGCATAACTATTTTAGTAGCACGATGCATAGACAGATTCTTAGGATTATGGGGCGTAAAAATGCGAGTATGGATGATTTTTATTGACGACTAGCGTATAATTAGACTAGAAAACAAAAAAAAAATATCATCACTCTGAAATTAGAAGATCGGTTACACAAGGCATTATCATTATGTTGCAATACTTTTATCATATTCTGTTGTTAAATTGAATTCGTATCACTTTTCCATCAAACGTGTCTTACTGTAATATATTTTATTTTATATCACTGTAAATCGCTTACGTAATTATAAATGCCATTTATAATTATTATACTTGTATTATATTTTATATCACATATATGTAAATTATGCCATTTATTATTATTATTATTATTATTATTATTATTATTATTATTATTATTATTAATTATTATTATTATATTTTATTTATTATTATTATTATCATTATCATTATATTATTATTATTATTAATTATTATTATTATTATATTTATTATTATTATTATTATTATTATTATATTATTATTATTATTATTATATATTATTATTATTATTATTATTATTATTATTATCATTATTATTAATTATTATTATTATTATTATTATTATTATATTATTATTAATTATTATTATTATTATTATATCCAGTCCTTCGGAAAAGTGGTTTTACAATTTAAGTGATGGAACTATTTTTATTTTTGACATCACACTTTTGTTCCCTTGGTGAATGGGAGCGATCTATATTCATGTTTTCGTCCAACCCAGTCATCGATTACACGATTTGTTGCTTTACAACGATTGGACATTTCTCAATAAACGTTAACACATCTGTTTTGATTATGAAAGTTGTAAACATACCCATGAGTCACACTGAGCAAAATGACCAATAATTGTGATGTTGGGTATTTTTCAAACTGTGAACGCTTTTCACTGTGTGGGCCATTTTTGAGCATATATTCCAATGTGAACAATGCCTTCGAAAGGTAATCTAGATCGCTCCCATTGGCCTAAACGATATATATATACAAGGAGATGTTCGCTGGACTTAAGATAGAAAATGACAAGAGAGAAGCATGTCTATCGGCGTATCTGGCGTCTCCTTCTTGTTATAATTACTAGTGTCGTCCATGGTACGATAGACGTCAAGCGAGGTTGATCGTTGAGAAGTACCACATTGGTAGCAATTGGATTCAACAGTCTGATGTCACGTCGCCCAGCAACGGCGGCCATAGTAGTTATAAACAAAGAAAATCGGTACTTTTTATTCTTCATGCTGGCTAGAAATTTTCATGTCTTGTGATCAGAATGTATAAAAGTCAAAATATCAGATTTATAATGTTTTTTTTCTCCTCTGGATACGCTTTTATGCTCGTCGGAGAAATATTTCATAAGGTCGTCCGCCATTGTTCCGATAGTTTAGAGCCAGTTACTAAATTACCATGCGTCATTACGAGGGAAGTGACGTTACGACTGTTGAAGCGTATTGTCATTGGAAATCAAAAATGTTAAATATAAATTGATGAAAATAAAATTCCCTTTATTCATCCCATAGGGGAAGACTGGAATAACCCAGGAGTCAGCGTCGCAAATTGAGCTAGGGCGAGGTGACTTTCTCAAGGCCACACAACGCAGCAGCGAGTGATCGAACACGGTACCTTTCTTGTATGAAGCAAAGACCTTACCGCTGAGCAATGCTTCCCCAATATTCAAGATGTTCAACAAATTTATTTTTGCGTGCACATGTGGAGATTCTAATTTATTTACTCTATCTATAAGTCAAGAAATACTCGTATGTGTCGTGGAAAAGTTGTGACAATAATGCTAAAAATGAATTGCTTCTACTCTTTCTTACAATAGCTGCTCTCTTACGTATAATATTATGATTTATAATTCCGGCATAAGGTATCGTTAAATAGAAGAAATTGTGCCCGATGTGCATCTTGCATGTTATATCTATTAAAGAAGTAGAATAGAGCCCGCCATTCCAAGATCGACTGAACTCATTGTATTTACATTGCAGCCGGAAGTCGATCAGATAGAAAATTTAAATCTCAAACCGGAAAACAAAAGGCCTCAATTATAATTTTTTTCTGACAGAAGGGTTGTTCTCAGTTTAATATAAAAAATTGAGCTTTTATATAGCGCAATGTCCACAAATGTGCTCAAAGCGCTTTACAAGGGGTCCCTGGCCAACAGCAACACTTAACACGTAGGACGGGAAATGACGCCTGTTAGGCGATATTAATTTATTTTTTTCGGATAGACAACGCTGTTAGCGGCCAGGTACTCATTTTACACCTGAGTACGATGAGAGAATGTGAGTAAAGAGCATTTTCCAAAGACTCAACTATGCGCCGATCGAGGATTGAACCCAGGACCTTCCTATCCGAAAGCGAGTGTCCTAGCACAAGACCACATTATAGCCGCACATATACAAGGTGTTATGATAGATTGACGTAAACATAAATTTGC
>NC_088364.1:45583198-45585698 GCF_034508935.2 Berghia stephanieae | reverse complement strand
AAAATATGGGCAAATTTCTGAACCTTTTCCGTACTTTTTCGTGACGTTGAAAGCCTAGTTTCAATTTTTTTACCAGTGCCCAAGTGGTTATTTTTTTTAATTCTTAAAGGTCTGGTGTCAGTCTCAAACCCATCAGATCAGGGAACGGACACGTCTTAAGTCTTAACTGAATATGATGAAGGAATCGGAAGACTGGACTTGTTGACGAAGACTGGCTGTTGAAGTTGCAATTAAGTCTCGTCTACGGTTCAGGAGAATGAGGAGAGGTAACTCTTGTGAAGTGAACCCATAGAAACCATTGAACTTTAGATACTTTTTACAAATCTTTTGTCATATTTATCTACTTTTATTGTTGTGCGAAAATGTGACTCAAATTGACCAGAAAAACAAGATGTTTGTTTTTGTCGCTTTCACTAACTCACGGTTATAAAAAAGTATATAAAGTAAATAAAATCCTTTTCTTATATATGTTACTATAAGTTCGATTTTGATAATCTAAATCATCCGAGGTATAACCATTCTGAGACGGCATCTCACAAATGTCCTTTTATCACTTAGTGATAAAAGGACATTTGTGAGATGCCGTCTCAGAAGTCTACCTCACACTGATAGTGACCTTCAACTTGTCAAAAACGTCTAAACTTAAGGGGTTTATTTCAATCTGTCAATCCCAGGAAACTTGACAAAGACGACCAAGAGTGGAAAAAAGACAAAAAAGGTGGAATCGTTAATAGGAGACAAAGAAGACGTAGAAAGACGAAAACATCTGTCGACAGCATCTCTCAATAAGTTGACACACGTATGTCCGAGAAACAACAAACTGAAAAGAAATAAAAAAGCTATACAAGAGCCTTGTTAAATCAATACTTATTTACAACTCTGGAATATGGGCACGAACAAAAAGCGAAGAGGATAAACTAGATGCCTTCCATCGAAAACAGCTCAGGAGAATTCTAAATATCCATTTCCCATCTAAAATATGTAACAAACTGCTGTATATAAAATGCGAAGAAACACCGCTCTCGATTCAAATTTTGGAAACAAGATGGAGACTATTTGGACATATCTTAATGAGAGACGGAAATATTCCAGCTAATAAGGCAATGACGTTATTCTTTACACCAAGCGGACATCAAAAACACAAAGGCAGGCTATCCAACATACAATAATACCAAATTGATGCAGTGATCACAAACAAGTTTTATCGGTGAGCTGCAGTAAAGTCCACGGAATTCCCTTGGTGGCAACTGACAGGTGACTCAAACAAAAGAGACTTGATAAAACTCCATACCATAAATTGAAGTATTCAGGAAAAACACGTATTTTAAACTTTTGGCCCGAAAACTTGTCTTCCAAGTCGAGTAAAATTATCTCCACATTGGCAAAAACTCTCAATCCTGGAACATCGCGAAGTCCCAGATTTGGGGGGCTTTGCTAAGATGACGATAATCATAATCGATCGATAGTTGAAGAAAGAGTTTTCTGACCAAAATTGTAAATAGGCTACGTGTTTTTCTAGAGCACGGCATTAAAGACGTGGGTGTTAATGCCAAAGAGGAAGACAGATATCTGTTTGGACATAATATGACTTCCTGATACCATCCACTAAACTCGTGTCCTTGGACAGAATGTGACGGTTTATGACCTTGGTCCATCCATAACCCACTGATAATGAAAGTCATGCCAGTTTCGAACTCTGCCGTACGATGAAAAATCATGTATTAACAATTTTGGCCAGGAATATAGTTCTTCAAATATAGATCGATTAAGATGACCCTTTATTTGCCAAAAACTCTCAAACCTGGGACTAAAGTGAAGTCTCAGGATTGATAGTTTTTGACAAGATGAGACGCATTTTAATCGATGAATATTTGAAGGACCTGTTTTTTTTTGGCCAAAATTTTTAATACATGTTTTTTGAGTATGTCAGATTAGAACGGCCATTACCATTGCACGCAACGCCATCATTTTGCAAGGACATAAAAAAACGAACCTTTCTGACCACGGTATTCTTTTAACCAATTAACTGCTGCACTCTGGAAAAATATGTGTTTAAACATTTGACCAGAAAGTTCGTCCTTCAAATATCAATCGATCCTCACCGTTGGCTAAAACTCTCAATCATAGAACTTCATGAAGTCCCAGCCAGGTTTGAGAGTTTTTGACAAAGCGGAGGTAAATCAATCGATATTTGAAGGACGTGATTTATGACAAAGTACGTGATTTTTCAGAGTATCACAGGTATGGTCTATAGTAGTAAATGGAAAACATTTATATTACCCATAGCACATCTATTTCATTTTGATACAATGACAAGAAGGCATTCAACTGTATGTGTATGGTTTTGAAATACTACTGATATAAAGATACAATAACTCTTTTCCGATTTTCTTATATTTATTTTTCTAATTTGAAGACACCAATGCTATTGAAAAAAAAATATATATATAAATTCAGTAAGCTGCTCAATCTCCTACCGTCATTTCAGTTATAAAATTGA
>NC_088364.1:45550698-45578198 GCF_034508935.2 Berghia stephanieae | reverse complement strand
ACAATCAAACAAAAAAGAGAATAACGATACTGTCATGCTTTTCTAATACAACAAGAACAACAAATCTATCAGATTTGTCCTTTTTCCCGTCTCGTCACGTCGAAAAATGGTAAAAGCACTCATACGATGAGATACTTCAAGGAAGACCAATTTTTGATGAGTGAATTAACTAGCATCGTGTTTTTTTTATAAGCGTGCGCGTTCTTAAATTTAAAAAAAAAAACAGAAAAAAAGAAGGGCATTATCCTACATAGTCCAAGGATGATAGTAATAATAATAGTAGTAGAAGTAGTAGTAATAATAATAATAATAATAATAATAATAATAATAATAATAAATAATAATAATAATAATAATAATAATAATAATAATAATAATAATAATGATGATGATAATAATAATAATAATATAATAATAATAATAATAATAATAATAATAATAATAATAATAATAATAATAATGATATTATTATTATTAATAATAATATTAATAATAATGGTAATAATAATAATAATGATGATGATAATAATAACAATATTAATAATAACAATAATAAATAATAATAATAATAATAATAATAATAATAATAATAATAATAATATATTGTTATTATTGCTAATAATAATAATAATGGTTATATTATTATATTAATAATAATAATAATAATAATAATAATAATAATAATAATAATAATAATAATAATAATAATAATAATAATAATAATATAATAATAATAATAATAATAATAATAATAATAGCATCAGGTTTCACAGAATAGCAGTCTTGAACTGACATGACCGAAATAATATAATATTCTTTTTCGAGCTTTTGCTTACTTGAGTAAGTGATCAAAGGACTTTACAAAGGGTCTGTAGAGAAAAGCAACAAGTAACCTGTAGTCGGACAGGACATGACGTTTGTAAGGGGTTATAACTATTTTGTTCGACGTAGACAACTCTGTCAGGTACCCATTTTACATCTGAATACCGTGAGAGAATTTGAGTAAAGAGCCTTTACCAAGGTATCAACTTTGCACCGCTTTTAATGACTATATTTTGGGTCCCGATAGCACAGGTGGTAGAGCAATCGCTTCACACGCAATGTGACCACGATCGATCCGGGAGCAGTCCATATATTTTTTGTCTGAGCCCCCTGCAGTGATTTGATATCTGGTTTTACTTTAGATCTAGGGTAAAGTACTTTGCGATAGACTAGAGTCCTATCCTAAGGATAGCAAGCAATCGCTATAGTCCGTTTCATGGTACAGAAAGCGGAATAATCTCTGGTTTTATGGGTCTCATGGCTCTGAAGGAATATTATTATTATTATTATTATTATTATTGTTATTATTATTATTATTATTATTATTATTATTATTATTATTATTATTATTATTATTATTATTATTATTATTATTATTATTATTATTATTGTTATTATGATTATTATTATTAGTAGTATTATTATCATTATTATTATTATTATTATTATTATTATTATTGTTATTATTATTATTATTATTATTAGTAGTAGTAGTATTATTATCATTATTATTATTATTGTTATTATTATTATTATTATTATTATTATTATTATTATTATTATTATTATTATTATTATTATTATCATTATTATTATTATTATTATTATTATTATCATTAATATTATTATCATTATTATTATTATTATTATTATTATTATTATTATTCACAATGATAAGCATTTCGTCCCAACCATTGGGTAACCTGTGTGTTGTAAGGGTAGCTCGTGTGAGTGATAATCAGGAGGCCTGAGGTTCGATCCCAAACCGAGGAAAACTGATATTTTGGGATGGAATTTTTCTTGTAATTTTCTTTCTTGCTTTGGAACTGTATCATAATCGCTTTTTGAGATCTTCATCTTACACCGGTGCTTGCTCCATATTTTTGTTACTTTGAGTCACATTTGTTTCAATTTAATTCTGCTTTCCTGTCTTGTAATATAATATCGTGAAGAGTCAAATTAACTAACTCACCCGGATGTAATCGGAAAGAAAACACATTTTACAAATTTTGGCCATACAACCCGTCCAAGGTCTCTAAATATCAATCAATTAAAATGACCCCTCATCTTGTCAAAAACTCTCAAACCCGGGACATCACGGGAGACAAGGGTTTTGAGAGAGGTCCCAAGTTTTGGGAGTTTTCTGGACATTTTTTTTAAAAATCGTGTCTTTCCAGAGTACGGCAATACCCTTCAACAGTCATGTCTTCTCTACCCTCACATTGACGCATGGTAACTTAGTAACTGGCTCTAAACTATCGGAACAATGGAGGACGCCCTTATGGAATATTTCTCCGACGAGCATAAACGTGTATCCAGAGGAGAAAAACATTATAAATATGATCATGATTTGACTTTTATACATTCTGATCACAAGACATATGAAAAGTTCGAGCCAGCATGAAGAATAAAATGTACCGATTTTCTTTGTTTAGAACCACGATGGCCGCCGTTGCTGGGCGACGTGGCATCAGACTATTGAATCCAATTAACTTGTTGAACAACATTAAAAACAAGATAAATCAGCTTGACAGAATCATGATGTCTACACCTTTGATAGCTTTGGACAGCTCAGTTGGTAGAGCACTCGTTTCACACGCAAAGGACTCGATCCTGGGTGAACGTCGAGATATTTTTCACACCCCCAATGAATTATCCACTAAGCAGCAGTGATTAGGTAGCTGGATCTGCTAGATCTGGTGGATAGTACTTTATGTTAGACTAGCTTCCTATCCAAAGGGTAGAAATCAATTTTATCGTCCGTTTCACGATATAGACACCGGGATAAACTCTGGTTCTGAAGTACTACTTATATCATTGATAACGTCATAAAGCAGACTATATATATATATATATATATATATATATATATATATATATATGTATATATATAGGTATATATATATATATATATATATATATATATATATATATATATATATATATATATATGCGTGTGTGTGCGCGCGCGCGCGACTATGTGGTATGGCACTCGCCTTCAATTCAGAAGGTGCTGGATTCGCACCCCGCTCTTTGTGGCACAAAATAGAGTCCTTGGAAAGGCTCATTACTCGCGTTCTCTCACCGTACTCAGATGTAAATTGAGTACCTGGTTGACAACAGTGTTGTCACTGACGATAAGATAATGTAATACCGCTTTACAGGCGTAGTGCCTCGGCCTACGTGTTAGGCGTTGCCGTTGGCTAGGGACCCTTTGTAAAGCGCTTTGAGCACGTTTGGTGAGTAAATCTTAGTGTTAGCATTTATTCTCTGTGATCAACCAATCTATCTTAAGGTGAATGACTTAGTGATAAAACCATTTTTCGTTGTCACCATATTACGCTTCAACAATCATGACGTTACTTCCCTCGTAATGACGCATAGTAACTTAGTAACTGGCTCTAAACTATCGGAACAATGGCGGACGCCCTTATGAAATATTTCTCTGACGAGCATGAAAGTATATCCAGAGGAGAAAAACATTATAAATATGATTATGTTTTGACTTTTATACATTCTGATCACATGACATATGAAAAGTTCTAGCATGAAGAATAAAAAGTACCAATTTTCTTTGTTTGAACCACGCTGCTCGCCGTTGCTGGGCGTCGTGACATCAGGCAATTGAATCAAATTCCCTTACTCCATAATATAAGATCGTTGTTAAATTAAAACAACTAAACCGTTCTAGTCTTAAACGTTAATAAATGCCTCAAGAAGAAGATTTTGAGATAAGGGTTTTGTAGTCCGGTTTCAGAACTCATAGTGTGAGTCATTTAATTAGATCTATCGATATATAAAGAGAAAAAAAAGGATTTTTCGCTAAAATGAAAATAAATGTGTTTAATCAGTATACGGGAGTGTCTCCCAGGGGACCTGCTACTATTCGTCACTGTGTAGTATGGCCATAAAGGGCCGCTATACCATGATAAATTGATGAGTTATCACATAAAGATGACCTTTACGATCGATTACTTAACATCTCATTGCTATATTAACGCTTTACCAACCTCACTCGATCCCATTTCCTCTCTAAATAGATTAATAAAATAATTTTGAACATTTATAAAGAGCACTTCAGCGGGTTTACCATGCTTAATGCGCTTCAAACTGTTTTATTTATTTCCCCAGCAGATCATATAAAACCATATTATTATTATTGACATTTCATAAGTCAACGTGATACTAAGCTGCTAGAAGCTGTGGACTATAAAAAGTAATAAACAAAAGATGAACACAACAGTTTCAAAACAGAACAAAATGACAAACACGGGGCGTTTCGGACTAGAAACCCTTCTTCAGCCAACAACAACAAAAATATAATGAAAACATAAATATCCGTCAAACGTTAATAGCCTCATCATCCTCCAAGTCGAGTGGAGGATTATGTGTAAAGTGCCTTACAAAAAAATGTTTATGATCGGTGTCACCCATCGAGACTCTTACTACGCTTAACATTGCTTGACTGTCTGTTGTATCAAGACGACACTTGGAACCGTTAAGTCACCGACATCACTCTAATATGACATTGGATCTTACAATCTGTAACAAGTGCGCAAGCATCAGCGATTTGATTCTGACGTCAATGAATTTGAGTAACAGTAACTGACCTTATCCGTTGACATTTAAGTTTGGACAGCGCAAATTGGATTCAATAGTCTGATGTCACGTCCGCCCAGCAACGAGCAGTTTGGTTCTAAACAAAGAAAACCGGTACTTTTTATTCTTAATGCTGGCTATAACTTTTTATATGTCATGTGATCAGAATGTATATATCATTCATCATCATAATCATTATCATCATCAACACAATTATTATCTTCATTATCATTACTATCAATCATCACGACGATTTGCATCTTTTTTCTGTTATCTCAGAACCCACAAAAGTTTTCTCGTTATTCCCAACCCTCTTCAAGCCTCATCCCCCACCCCTCCCCAGTACCCCTCTCCATTACCCTCCATCTCCCCCCCCCCCCCCCACACCACCCCCCAAAAAATATATCTTTTGATGGTGCAATAGTTTATTCATGAAACCCAATTTCTCGTAATGCACTATGCCATGATCTCGTGCCCGTCCTTTGACCCGAGTGAGATCTTGACGTCAGGGCAATATCTTGATACGTCATTTAGACGTCTTGAGGTTAGAGGTGAGAAATCAAAGACTCTATATAATTATCTATATATCTAGCTTTTAAGAGAAGCTCGTGAAAAATTCAACTCATTGATAAGATACCATGAAAATTCTGGAGTTGTAAGCGTTAGATAGATTCATAGTTGAAACATTAGTACTATAACCTAGAGCGTCAATTACTCAAAATACACCGCTCTTTTTTTTTTTTTTTTTTTTTTTAGTCCAAAATAATTTTACTTTAAGTACGATAGTATAAGATGGCCCCAACTTTTCCAAAATCTTGAGCCTCTTCCTCCTCTTCAACATACTTTTCCTTTTTCTCCTTCTTATCCCCCTCCTCCTCCTCCTCCTCCACCACCACCTCCTCCTCCTCCTCCTCCTCCTCCTCCTCCTCCTCCTCCTCCACTTCATCCTCATTTACTTCTTTTTTTTCTTTTTTCTTCTTTTTCTTCCTCTTCTTCTTCTTCTTCTTCTTCTTCTTCTTCTTCTTCTTCTTCTTCTTCTTCTTCTTCTTCTTCTTCTTCTTCTTCTTCTTCTTCTTCTTCTTCTTCTTCTTCTTCTTCTTCTTCTTCTTCTTCCTCTTCTTCTTCTTCTTCTTCTCATCCTCCTCCTCCTCCTGCACATCCTCCGCATCGTCTCCTTTCTCCTCTTCCCTTTCCTTCGTCTTTTTATTCTTCTTGTTTTTCTTCTTTGCCTTCTTCAATTTATCCTTGTAACCATTTGAAATGCCCGATGATGTCTGTTTTTGAGATGTACACATAGTTCCCGGATTAAATTTGGATAATTATCAAATGGTCAAATGGAACAAACAAAAAGTTCCGAATATCAACACGTTGATCTTTGACAAGACACCCAAAGAAACCATGTTCGAATCACTTGTTTAATCGATTTTCTTTCTGAATTCGCTACCCACCCAACATATATTTGGTATCGTGTTTACTGTTTATCGTAATTTGCCTCCGTTCAAATGGGTAGCAAGTATTTGTGTTTGTCTATGTCGCGTCACTATTCTACTCTGGGAAAACAACACGTACTCGTATTTAGATTTTTGACCAGAAAACTCGTCCTTCAAATATCTAAATATTGAAATGACTATCCTCTTTTCAAAAACTCTCAAACCTGGGACTTTATTATAATCTCAGGTTTGAGAGTTTTTAAAAAGATGATAGTTATCTTAATCGGTCGGTATTTGAAAGACGAATTTTCTGGTCATATTTTAAATACGTGTTTTTTCAGAGCACGACAAAACAGAAACCGTGATATCTCTCTATATTAGATTTATAGGGTGGAACAATTATTCTACATTCTGCAAATTTCTATGTATCTATGTATTCATCCATCACACCTTAACCTTTCTTCTTCTTCATTTTTAAAAAAATATTTTTCTTTCCTTATTTTTCTTATTCAATTCCATATAATAATCTTTTCGTTGTCCTTTAGTAATAATTAGTTCTAGTCTGTCATAACAAAGACCCAGTGTCATTCGTTTTGTATCATGCTTCTTTTTACACGTCTCTTATAACGAGTGTTTCTTAATACCATAGTCACGTGGCATAGACCTAACATCGTTTTTAGACGTTGGGTCACTTATCAAGACTGGTAGGAGAAGAGCTTGAAAGTAAAAGAATGTTGACGAATAATGCGCACTGATCTGAAGGTATTAATTTGTCTATCATTTTTTTTTTTTTTTGCTAGAAACAGTTGATCTCTTACTTACTTACATGCTTATATACTAACTGACATACTTACTTACGTGGGCCTTTCACTCATCCAGGAAAATAATATGACATCATCGCCTCTCCTCCATCTTCTTTTGTTTTGTTTTTATGTTTGTTTTTTTTTTTTTTTTTGACTGCCATCTCCACTTCCTTCCATGTTGTCCCTTCTTCCTTCAAATTCAGCTACGGATGCTACTTGGCCATCCCCTCTTTCGTTTTTCTCTGAGGATTCCAAAGGCGTGCCTTGAGCGTGATGACGAGAGAATATTATTCGCTACTGACACTGTTTTGTTTTTTTTTACTTGAATTTCTGAACTAATTCCCACAGCGTCCAAGCCCGTGGTCACGCTTCGATTGGGATCTGGATGGAGATCAATGACGACGTGAGTCCTAAAACTCCACAACGTTCCCAAAGGAAATGTACTGAAAAGCATGGCTTAGATATTTTTCTAAATTAATTTCATTTGATGTGTTTCGTGGGATGCACCGTTTACTTGAACAAAACATTTTCAATCATTTTTTTTCTCAATTGAACAGGCACGCAGACATAAACACACACACACACGCACACGTACACACATTGTGACACATATACACACACACACACACACACACACATAAATACTCACACATGAGCGTGTGGGCAAGCGCCCGTCAGTTTCTTTTCAAAGTTGAGGTCAGGATACGTGTTAGCAAATGCTTTCGAAATAATAATAAGAATAATAATAATAATAATAATAATAATAATCAATAATAATAATAATAATAATAATAATAATAATAATATATATAATAATAATATATTAATAATAATAATAATAATAATAATAATAATAAATAATAATAATAATAAAATAATAATAATAAATAAATAATATAATAATAATAATAAATAATAATATAAGAAAATAAGAATAATCAATAATAATAAAATAATAATATGATGATGATGATGATGAGAATATGATATAGAATGAATGAATGAATAAGTATTAATATATATATAATATAATATATATAATATTATATATAATTAATAATAATAATAAATAATATATGATTAAATTAATATAATATTATTATATATAATTATATTATTATTATAATTATATTATATATATGATATTATATATATATTATATTATATTTATTATTATTATTATTATTATCATATTTTTATTATTATTATTATTTTATTATTTATTAATTATTATTTTATATATTATTATTATATTATTATTATTATAATCACATTTATTATTATTATTATTTCATATTATATTTTATTATATATTATAATTATTATTATGAATATTATAATTATTATTTATCATTATATTTATTATTATTATTATTATTATTATTATTATTATTATTATTATTATTATATATTATCTATTATTATTACTATTAACAAACAAAAATTCTTTCAACCAATGGAGCTAGGTTCAATATGATTATTGTTTACCTAAATCAATTTTCAAGTGTTTATTTTTCAGCCATATTAACAGTCATCAATATAGAGTAAAACAGCCTGATGTGATTGCATGAAGATTTGAGAATTGCCGATCTATCTTTTATCTGATTCATAGCATGAAGTAAGTGTGTTTTGTGAAAAAGGGGGGAAATGAGAGAGAAAATATCGAGAGAAAAAACCCGTGATAAATGCTTTAGACTGAAGGAAGGTCAGCTTGAGATCACCCAACTGTTTTTGAGGCATTTGCCCTCACATGCCTGGTCTGCATTTACAAGAAAGATTATATGTTGGGTGCTTTTTCCTTTCTCGCGTCTATTTCTATTGAATTTCTACACCGTCCACCCACCACCCTCCATACTATACCCTCTACATTCCACCACACATCTCGGACCCAAACTTTAGCAGTGCTTGTCGTATAAGGGTCTGTTCTCATAAACCGAAAACTACCTACGTACGTAATGCCGTTATCCTAAAAACCTTACCTAATGTGAAATTGGTAACCAAATGGGCACATAACGGTCGCGTAGTTGTAAATCTTTTTTTAAAAACGGAAAATTTTTTAATGAATCAGAACAACGTAAAACAAAGAGAAAATTTAAAATGTCCACATTGGTCAATTATCTGTCTGAAATTGACAAAATTAGAGCATTTACATTGAGCGTAAATAATAATGATATTGAGGAAAATGAAATTATGTTCGGTGCTCTAACCGCGAAATATAAATATTAAATTCTCATACCATCTGCTTAAAGCTAAACAATTTAGATTTTAAGCGAACACTTTAAAGTAGAAAAATATTTTTTTCACACAGACATCTCAAAATGAGTAAAGGATCTCATTCCAGCTTTTGTTAGCATGCAAGAGAAAATTAGCTTTGTGGAAAGATTGGCCGAATGTGAGAGAGAGGGTTATGAGTATCTTTCAATTAGTTCTAAAAAGTAGAGAGAACAATACCTTCATATTAACGATTTAAGAATACGCATTATTTGAGTTTAATTATGAAATACAATATATGAACAGCTGAATACGGGGTCCCGACAGTTCAGTTGGTTGAGAACTTCATACGTAAAGAGACCAAAATCGATCACCTAAAAATTTGATTTTTTTTTCTGATCCCCTGTCCATCCAGCAGTTATTGTGTAGCTGGGTCTGTTTGGTAGTAGGTATTTGTGATAGACTAGCGTCATTTCCTAAGGGTAGCAGAAAATACTATTGTCCGGTTCACGCTACAGAAACCGGGATGAACCACGGCTCCATGGGCCTAATTGTTTTGAAGGGCAACATCAAAATACGTGGAATATGATTACAATCTTCTTCTTCTTCATTTTCTTCTTCTTCTTCTTCTTCTTCTTCTTCTTCTTCATCATCATCTTCTTCTTCTTCAGTGGTGGTCAATGACGAATGTTATCCAAAAAGTAACTATCATGGTAACATTTCTGGTAGCTTGTAATATATTTCAAAGGTGTCACAATTGCTCAAACGCTAAATACCTGCGGGTAGGTTGTTCCATAGGAATCTACAGGTTTGGGAGTTTTTGCCAATATGAGGGTCATTTAAATCGATCGATGTTTTAGGGAAGAGTTTTCTGGCCAAATTTATAAATACGAGTTTTTCCAGAGTACGACAGTCAATTGGTTAACTGATTACTTCGTTAAAGACCTGCAATTTTCCATCATGCTAAATGTGTGCCTATTTTGGGGGAAATGAGTAAAGAAGACAACAAGACGTTGGAATATTATACGATTCTTTCATTCCTTAGTATTGATTAAACGAGTTATTTTTATCGTGCCAAATAACACCACGAGCTTGCGAATATGTGTTATTGCATGATAAAAAATATAGTCTGATAAATACAAAGAAATTAAAGAATAAGTTTATTCCATCCCTCCAA
This sequence comes from Berghia stephanieae, assembly GCF_034508935.2. NCBI lineage: Eukaryota > Metazoa > Mollusca > Gastropoda > Nudibranchia > Aeolidiidae > Berghia > Berghia stephanieae. Next base: position 45,567,936 of record NC_088364.1, on the reverse strand, counting down.
GTAAGAGTAATAGATTTTTTGAACAATTGTATGGTAGAAGTAGATACTTCGATTCGCCATAATTTGAGTTTTTTTCCATCTGCTTGAATGACAATTTTTAACTCGACCCCCCCCCCCCCCCCCCTCAACAAAAACGGCCGTAAAGCGATGACGGTTTTGTGTGGATGGAACATACCTTTCCAAAAATCAAGATCATAAATATGGTAAATTACCATCACAAACGGTCACATCCTTCCTATCTATGTTTATTCATGTTTCCAGTTGGCTTCACTACTTCATTTATTTTCAATTCATCTTGCTGTTTACACAAGTTTTCTCTTCAAACATATTGGCATATAATAATCTATCCGCCGCGTATAATAATAATTTATTGTCAACTTTCTACACTTTTCATTACATCCATATTTCCATATACTATAGATCCATCCACCATTATGAAAACACACACACACACACACACACACACACACAAACTCTCTCTCTCTCTCTCTCTCTCTCTCTCTCTCTCTCTCTCTCTCTCTCTCTCTCCATATTATGCATATATATATATATATATATATATATATATATATATATATATATATATATACATATATCACTCTCTGTCTTTACATCTCTTCCTTCATAAGAGATAGCTGAGTCTGTAAACGTATCTCATTTGTAATTTATATTAAGCAACATCAAGTATGATCAGTAATTGACTAGGAACGGTGATAAAATCAAATATTTCGACAAGCATTTTGGTGTAACTGGATAAGAAGAGAAACATGTTTAAAATGAGGAATAAGAGGAGAAATGTGTGTGTGTGTGTGTGTGTGTGTGTGTGTTTAACGTATGTATGTGTGCGCATGTGCGTATGTGTTTTTGACAGGGAGTGTGAGTGTGTGAGCGAGAGAGAGGGAGAGAGAGAGAGCGAGAGAGAGAGAGGGAGAGAGAGAGAGAGAGAAAGAGAGAGAGAGAGAGAGAGATTTAATGTGATTTTTGCCTTCGTGAAGTCCCAGGTTTGAGAGTTTTTGCCAATATGAGGGTCATTTAAATCGATCGATTTTTTAGGGACGAGTTTTCTGGCCAAATTCATAAATACGAGTTTTTCCAGAGTACGACAGTGAAATTGGTTAACTGATTACTTCGTTAAAGACCTGCAATTTTCCATCATGGCTAATGAACTCCACATGACACAGAAAGTAAATGTAAGGGAAATGAGGTGAGAATATGGGCGGAGGGCGTAATGATCTGTGTCTCGTTTATCGAGGAAGTCAAGAAAATAGTACTTGAAGGTCTTCATTATTGATTAAAGGTGGGAATACCCGGACTTTTAGTACACCTAATGATGGGCGATGGTTACTTTTACTCGACACCAAGTACTTTTACAAGTAACTTAATTCTTGTTTTAAGGAAATATACATTTTTAAAAATATTGTTTTTATTTCTTTTTGTTGTTGTTGTCGTTGTTGTTGTTGTTGTTGTCTTCGTCGTCGTTGTTATTATTGTTGTTGTTGTTGTTCTAGTTGTTGTTTTTGTATAAGTGATGTATGTATAACCTATGTGTTTTTTTACCAACAATCAACAATTCATTCAATTCAATTCCATGTAATAATTTGAGCATTTTGAGCATTTATATTGCGCATTAAATGTCCTCAAAGCGCTTTACATATGTGTCACATAACGATGCTTCACATTTATTTTTATTTAAGTTTTATTTTAGTAATATAAACATAAGTACTGAGTTCATCTCACTCCAGTTATATTTTGGTAGGCTTAGAAAAACTTTACCTTCTAATAGCAAATAATTATTCCTTTTAATAGCCTTCTCTTTGAATTCATTTCAAATTAGTGAATACTTTTCGTTCTGCCTTTGAATGCCGCTACTTATTATAAAAGCTGATTGATTTAATCTTCCTTACTGACTTCTCTCAAAAACTTATGCCTTGACGCCAGACCAATCCTCTCCTCATATCACTTGTATTTTAAAGATTTATATCTTACTATCGGAACTTGGTTGAAAACTCCATTATTTGATTTCCACTATCAAAACGTCGGAGTTCCTTGGTCACCTTTGCCAGCAATAACACTATCGAGATTGCCGAACCCGAGTCTTACCGAAAGTATTCTCTGGCTGGAAGTAAAACTTCACAACATTACCATCAAGATCACAGAAGCTACGAATATTGCCATGTTATCATTTGTAACTGTGATCACTATTACTTATAAGAATTATATATTCACATCATCTTAAACCAACTCGTCAATTGTCCTTTTTAAAAAAGTGACAAGTAAATTTTGGCGGCCTTATCTATCACATCTTTATTTTACAAATATAGTCGCGTTATGTCTTGAGCACTCATTAGGCCATGACAAAGTGCAGTATCTTAATCCATTGATCAAGAAAAGGTTATCGACTCTTCAAAAGAATTTCCTCCAGTTGACGCAAAAACTGTGTGCCATGTTCCTTGAGTATGATTTCATCGTTATCAAACTTTATTTATCAAACAGGACATTTTACGGTCTTTGCTTCGTACCCGAAAGGTATCGAGTTCGATCATCCGCCGCTGCGCTGTGTGGCCTTGAGCAAGTCACCTCGCCCTAGCTCAATTTGCGGCGTTGCACTGCGCCTGACGCCTGGGTTATTTCAGTCTTCCCTTGAAATAGACCCTAGAGACAAATTTCCTCTATGGCATGAATAAAGGGAATTTTATTTATTTATTTATTTATTTATTTATTTATTTACTATGGTCCAAGCAGGAGGAGATCAGAGAAGGACTTTTTTGTTGATGGAGTAAATCTTGCAAATATATCTGTTTATTCCACCCCGATTGAGGTGATACTGATTATATTACACTGATTATTATTATACTGATATGCTGTAAGATGATCCTCCTGATCTGATCCTATTCACCGAACTTATTCTTAAGTTTTTCACACGTTTTGATAACCGAGATCATCTTGTGCAATTCAGTGCGCACATGCCCGAAGTTCTCAAAGTTAGTAAATACAATCTTTGCAAATGACTGCTAGATAAGTGCTTGTAGTTTAATTGACAGAGAATTGGGATCTGTGTTCTTGTGTATTTAGAAAACAAATGATTCTACAAACTACTGTAATTGACCACTCATGTAAAACAGCTGGTGTTTTTGTTTTAAAGTGTTTAATATCAATACTAGATAGTCTAGATCCATTCATTAGGTTACGCTAAATGGTTTACATGATTTTTTTAAAAAGATATGTAAAAATACCAATTTGATTTTGCAGAATATAAAAATAATGAATTACTATTGAGTTACAGCTTTTTGACATTATGTCTGCGACAACCCTCGGAGTAAACGAAAAGTAGAAGAAGAAGAAGAAGAAGAAGAAGAAGAAGAAGTAGAAGAAGAAGAAGAAGAAGAAGAAGAAGAAGAAGAAGAAGAAGAAGAAGAAGAAGAATTTATGTACTTTGATGTCCAACAGCCGAGCAATAAGGTGTGGCCCGTGTAGCTACGTGAAGAGATGCTGCCCGTGCCTAAGGTCCGATTGAATAACAGTGGCCAGATGGTCAATCCTTTGCTAAAGCAATTTATACACATTTCCCCATCTGACTCAAGTAAATTCAGTACCTAGCTATTGAGAAAAGCAATTATTCTACAGGTGCTAATACTATAACAGAGTTTTTTAGGCGACTTGTGTGGTTGAAATCAATATGCACTCTTATGAGTAGAATAAAGTCTTTCCCTGATTTCAAAGACTTATCATTACTCTAAAACCATTATAAATATTTGCATATGATTTTCATCATCTTATTAATGTTGCGCGCTTGGGTAAAATATTCACAACACCCGCAAGCCGAATATAACGTAGAAACACACAAAACTGTCGTTGATAGTCTGATCAATCTAATTTAATGAGAACTGATCCTTCATTTATTTGGCTGTCTAAAAACAATAAGAAAGATCTGAGTGACGTCAGTTTCATTCCCTCTATAAGGAAAAGTCATACATTTATGGATTTTTTTGGTCCTTGACCTTCATTACATCACCAAAGTTACCATAATGAGCATGAACTGAAAATAGCTCATTTTCTCTCCTTCTATTTCGGAATCACACCAGTGCGACAACATTCTCTTTGTGTAATGTGATTGCATGAAAGGAAATCGCCAAAAGTAGCTCAACAACGTGCCATAGCCCAGTTTGGCAGACCATGGAGAACATAAAAACGATCGTTAAACAAAACAAACACAGAAACTGTTGTTTTTTTTTAATTTGCGGAGACCCATTTTCTTAACCGTTAAAAAGATTAATGCCTGCTAAATTTTATGATGCATCCAATCTTCGTGAATATCAGCCATAGATAATAGATATATGTTTTAGTAAGACTGGATCTTGGAGACAGGCCGTTCACGAATTTCTAAACGACACGTTTCCAGAAAGATGGTTTGGGAGAGATGGACTCGATTGCCTGGCAGCCTGGGTCACCGGACATTTCTCCGTATGACTTTTTCCTATAGATAGTTCGAAGATGACGTCACTCAGGCCTTTGTTATTGTTTTTGCCATCCGCGTTTGTGAGTTGTTCTCACTAAACTGTATTAACCAGACAATAAAAGTTCATGGTTACACAGAGTTTGTGTGGTGGTCCGTTATACTTCCGGATGGCAATGTTGTGAACTCCTTGGCCAAGTGCATTCTATCTATAAGACTACACCAGAGACATTGTTTATTAAGCTCCCATATCAGTTGTTGGAACGCTTACCATAGAATGAACAGGTGTAGTTGAATCCATCACGCCACAAACGTTACAAAATATACGGAAAGAGTTCGAAAATAGGTTGAATTTTCTTGGAGGTAACCCTGGTAACCATATCGCGGCGAATTGTGTAAAGGATAATGGTAAACAAAATGCAAAGCATTTATGTACTCATATGTCCTTGATTAAATTATATTGGCTGTGACATTTTTCTGATAAAGATGTTCTTAAACAGGGAAAGACTTTATGGACACCTTGTATATTGTGACGGGGATTTGGCATTGTGAAATCGTGGAAATTCTGCTTTTTAAATCTATTTATTATATTCAAATGAAAAAGGTTTGGACAACATTGTCTCTTGCGTATTTTTATATATAAATATATAGATGATCTGTCTCATTTTTCTTGCCTCAATTTTAAGATCTTACACTACAAACACCTACCTCTCAAATTCCCATTTATTTTCAAAAGGTTTGAACAGAACTTGACATTCAATAGATAGAACAAAATTGACGTTACTCAGCTCTTTGTTATTGTTTTTATCCAGCCCTTTTTATGAATAGTTCTCACTAAATTGTATTTATCAAATGATAAACGTCTAAGGTTACACATTGTTTTGTAATTGGTTCGTTATATCCGGATGTCTTGAGTTTTTTAACTAACCGCACAGCAATGATTAAAGAACGTCAAAACATCTATTAAAAAGAAACGGCATATGGTTTAACTCATCCTTCCATCTGGCTCACTCTCGTCAACAACAATCTATCCTGTTTATGTTTTGAAAATGAGCCTATTGAATTAGTCCAATGCTTGTCCCCGAAGCCCACAACTTTCCTGATCAGACAAAATCTCTTATCTCTCAGTTTGGCAAAAAAAAATTCCTTATTAAACCGGTAGCCTCGGATAACATCCAATTTGTCATAATAGTCTTAAAACTAAAACATTGTTCAACAAAAGTTTTAGCTTTAAGATTTCTTGACAAACTGGAGACTATCTTAGACTAACGGTTTATAAGTATGATTTCTGTCCAAAAATAGATATAAGTGATTGACCGAGTACGGCTGAGATGTTTTTGCAGACTGTGCGTCAATTCCAGTGTCTGTTTCTTCAGGGAGGTAAGGAATTATAATCACTTGTACTTGTTTTTAGACTTGGAAATCAGCTTAGTAAGCCGCTCACGGAGGTTCTATATCAAATCGCCCATGTTCAATTCCCGCACAATAGGAAAATTTTGTGATTGTTTGTAGCAGGGCCCAATGTAACAAATGACCCCATGGGTCGTACTATTGTGCACAACTAACTTTTTACCTTCTTTAAGTCGCGATCTAAAAAAAATTGAGCTTTATATAGCGCAATATCCACTAAATGTGCTCAAAGCGCGTTACACGGGGTCACTGGTCAACAGCAACATTTAACATGTAGGACGGGACATGACGCCTGTTTGGACAAAGACAACGCTGTTAACGGCCAGATACTCATTTTACACCTGAGTACGGTGAGATAATGTGAGTAAAGACCCTTTTCAGAGGACTCAACTATGCGCCGAGCGCGAGGCTCGAACCCAGGACCTTCCGATCCGAAAGCGAGTGTCATACCACTAGAACATATTATAGCCGCACAAGAAAAGATAAAGCAAGAAATGAACGGATTCAAAGGTTGACTGAAGTGAAGAATGTATCGATAAAGGTGAGGGAAGATAGATTGCAATGGTTTGGGCATGTTAAGAGATGAGAGATGGAGTACGTGGGAAGGAAAGTTTTGATATACAATCTTCGGGAAATAGAAAATACGGGCGCCCGAAGACAAGGTTGCTGACTATTATGGTAAAGGATGATATGAAAGAACTGAGCCTGGAGGAAGATCATGTATTTAGCCGAGATGCATGGAGATGTGGCATTCATTTTGGCAACCCTGCAGAATGCGGGATAAGCTGAAAGCTGAAGAAGAATTATTATTAGAAGAAGAAGAAGAAGAAGAAGAAGAAGAAGAAGAAGAAGAAGAAGAAGAAGAAGAAGAAGAAGAAGAGGAGGAGGAGGAGGAGGAGGAGGAGGTCAGTCCATAGATATTTTGCGGTTCAATCATAGTTATTTCCAGAAAGATGCTACCATCGGATAAGTAGCTTTTAGTAACACCATGAGCACTGTACTATTCCACATGGGGACTAGGTGTAAAAGCAGGGACTTTGAAAATGTTCCTACAAGCCAAATTTCGTATGTCAGTACACATAGTAGTCCTTGGACGCTATCAGAAAGGCATAAGGAGTGGGGCTGGAATTTTGACAGCAAAATAGCCCCAAGACGCAAGGCGAATGAAACCCGACGGCGCTTGTACTCAGCTTTCCTTCTTTTGGAAGCAGGCGCAATTAGAAGATAATGGTCGACTTAGAAGGATATGATTTCTCGGGTATCAAGACGAATTTCCTTTCAGGAAATGAAAATAATTGCACAAGGCTAATAATTATTTATTATATAAGATACTCGTTGACTTAACCCCCTTCCTTCTACCCCTCTATTTTAATATGCCTGTGTGTGTGTGTGTGTGTGTGTGTGTGTGTGTGTGTGTGTGTGTTCATCTCCTACTACCCCAAGTTCATCTCCTACTACCCCAAAACCATATCTTTCTATTTTATTCCTCATTCCCGTGGTAATGATTATTTTCCAAATACAACAGAGGCATAGCCGGGAGTTTATTATTACTTAGCCGGAATGGCAAGACACAATTAAAAACTCTCAGACGAGTCCAAGACGGATTACGATGCATAATCAAAACTTCCCTGGTCCTTGTTCAACGGTACTTATAAACTATAGACACTATCCGTCCTCAGAGGAACGGAATCAACCTTTTCTTTTTTTTTTTTTTTATTGAAATAAATCTTTTTTTCTGAGCCACCTTATCATAAGTCGGCAGAGAAGAAATACTTGGTGCCTATTTGTAATCGGTATGATCGCTTTGTACTTATTTGTATGGTGTCTGTTTGTAATCGGTATGATCGAATTGTACTTATTTGCTTGGTGCCTGTTTGTAATCGGTATGATCGAATTGTACTTATAGAGCAGTATAATTAGGTGCCCCAAACGTAAACAAAGGTCTAGAAGCACATGGCAAACCACATGTTCCTGTCTTGACAGCTCAAGTTCCAATGTAAATTATAGAAAAAAAATAACCTTTAAAATTTGGCTGTTAGGTGGCAAAAGAAACACATATTCATAAATACTCGATCATGCATCAAATAATGTCTAGATATGGATATTTTATGGAACAAAAGGTAAAATTTATCAAAAGTTACAGTCTATCTATTTTTAGACCAGAGCAAATTATTGCGCTGGTGTGAACAAAACGAGAATTATTCGGAGCCTGATTTTCAGAATAATTTAGTCTTATATTATTATTTCTGCAACTGTTAGATTATATGTAAACATATTTTCAATACTGAAAGTGTATTGCCTACAACTCAAACTACAAAATTGGGAGATCTATATTGTGCGTAAATTTTTCCGGTCCCTAACGAAAATCACTAGCAACTTGTTATTGTTTACGTTTGGGGCACCTAATTATACTGCTCTATTTGCTACCTATCCTGTTTGTAATCGGTATGATCGATGTACTTATTTTCTTGGTGCCTGTTTGTAATCGGTATGATTGAATTGTACTTATTTGCTACCTATAGAAGAGTAAAGTTGGTGCAATAAAATAAACAACATCACGTGACCGGATATTTGACATCAAACGTGACCCAGATTTTTTTATAAATGACCCGAACTATGCTGCAATTGACCTTTAGTAATGTCATGCGCATCCAACCAACTTTTTGTTTACATGTTGCTAAGGCAGCAAACTGAAGTTGGCGCGAATAAATTCAAGCTGTTTACTCCGAGTCTGAGATAGCTAGGGAGGCCACGATCATATTTTTTTATCGCCAAAATACCCCTTCTTTTATTTTATAGGAAAACCATAATCATGGTTCCCCCTCCTCCCGTAAACAAAACCATATCTATGTCCAGGGAAACGAAGATGGTTGCTTGTCTTTGGTTAAGGCGGACCATACTTTTTTTTTACAGCGTATCAAATGATCAAAGTCAAAGCATACGGTCAATGTAATGAAGAGAGTAAATTCGAATCTATCTCCTATCTCTTCGCTCAGATGACCCTTTTGACAGAAGACAACTACTACTTCTACACTATAACTATAACTGCACTACCACTACTGTATTATAACCACTGATACCACAAAACTATAGACTTTTATACTATCTAGAACTAATGGACCGTATGGCTTAGCGGTACGGTTTTCGTCTTGTCACAAAAGTCGAGCAATGCCAATGCTAAGTGTGATCAGTAATAGGATGGGTGACTAATCGTGAAAAATTATACACACATTACCCCACTCGATTGAATGAGTATCTGGCTACAGAAATGGCGGTTAGTGTAGTGACAGTTTAAGTACACAAGGGTCGCCTAACAGGCTGTATGACAAAGAAATATGGTTCCACGCGGCTTGTTGAAGTGGGGGGATAAATATGAAACATTTTGAAGCGCATTGCTCACGGCTATCTGTAGAAATGCGCTGTATAAATATTCATATTTATGTACTTGGTCCAACGGATACTATTACTATTTCTACTACAAGACCTCTACTACTACTACTACTACTATTACTAATAATAATAAGAATAATAATAATAATAATAACAATATAATAATAATAACAATAACAATTATTATTGTTGTTGTCAGTATCACCGTTTATTAATGATTTTAAAAGTGTTAAAGATACTTGCAAAATGTTGGTGTTGTGTGTGTTGTAGTAATCCAGCGACGCAACTCTGTACTGTCTACAACTACAAGAGACGCACAAGACCGTGGCACTAAACATCCCTGGCATGCATTTAGTCAAACAACATGAAAGCAACATTCACGGTAGCGTTAACTACGTCAAAGTCAAAAGACAAAACAATAGTGACATACAACCAGGACATGACAGTGAGGTGGAAATTCTCAGAATTGAAAGCAGACACTTCAACGTGATACATATTACTGTCAACAAACCTCCACCAACGCCATTCAAGTGGCCAGTTACATCCACCATTAGTGAGAAACCAATGATTGTGATAGGTGACTTTAACTGCCACAGCACCAAATGGGGATACAATGAGAACAACAAAGATGGAGATACTGTTGAGGAATGGGCTGACCAATATAATCTGACACTCTTCTATGACGCATGAAGCATCCCTTCCAAGCGCTTGCTGGAGAACAGGCTACAACCCAGACCTTGCATTTGTGTCTTCCAGATATGTCAAAAACTGTCGGCAACCCCATTCCAAAATCAGTATACAGACCTATCGCCATTGAGGTAGGATCAGTCATCTCTACGAGAACAAACAAATTATATGAACTGTGTTCGTGGACCTGGCAGCTGCCTATGACACAGTAAATCATAGGAAACTGCTCCTAAAGGTTGCAAGGGTAACTCGTAACACAAAAATAGTTGCAATAATAAAATTCCTTATGTCAAACCGTCACTTTTTTGTGGAAATGGATGGGAAGAAAAGCAGATCACAAAAGAACGGACTCCCTCAAGGATCGGTACTTGCACATATCCTTTTCAACGTTTATACCAACGACCAACCTCATTTTGAGAACATCAGGGGGTTTCTATATGATCTGTGTCTTGTGTCCCAGGCCTCTGATTTCAAGACCATTGAGGAGAGACTAATGGATGTCCTGGAGCCACTCTCTGAGGCCACATTTAAAGAACTCACTTGCCAACCCAGGAAAAACTCAAGTGTGTGCTTTCCATTTAAAGAACCGCCAAGCCTAAAGAAAACAGGAAACTGAACATCTGGAATGGGAACATATTGGATAAAAACACATTTCTTCGGTGTTACCGTAGACCGCACAATGTCCTTTTCTCAGAACACAAAGAAAACAAAAGCAAAGGTGGCCACAAGAAACAACTTCCTAAGAAAAGAGGCAAAAACTTACACGCCATGGGGAGCAGATCCGAAAACAGTCAGGACAACCATAGTAGCCCTCTGCTATTCATCAGCCGAATAGGTCTCACCAGTCTGAGTAAGATCCTGCCATGTCAAAATAACACCTGCCGGATCATTAGAGTAACTTGAAACCGACTGCAGTTCCAGTCCTCCATCGGCTGGCTGGCATTGCACCTCCATACATTCAAAGAGCCACTGATTCCAAAGCCCAGAAATATGAATAGAAAATGGACCCAAGGCACCCAAGGCACAGCCCAATGACAAGTAGACTGAAGTCGAGAAAGAGCTTCACGATGGAAGAAAGCATCAACCCTGACCATGCAGCTGTATACAGGCGTTCCACGTTGAGAGAGTGGAACAATCATGCAAATGAAGCTGTTGGAGATCTGAGAGAAGAACTGTCCTACGGAACTGAGCTCCCCAGGAATGAATTGGTAACACTGAACAGAGCACAGGCAAAACTTGTGAGAACAACTGGAAGCATGAAAAAGTGGGGGCTGGTTGAGAGTAGCTTGTGTACATGTGGGTGCCCAGAGCAGACATCCTTAGAGAATGCCAGGATGCGCTCAGCTGCACTGACCATGACCCAAGAGTCTGCTCCCCAGATGCTGTGGAGTGGGTTCGGTGTTGGTGCGAAACTGTGACGATGATGACTTGCAAAATGAATAAGTCTTACACCTGCCAATATATAAGTAAGATGACAGGATGCTGATCTTTTTAACATCAAAGTACTTTTGTAACCCGGCAGTGCTAACTTTTATGTGTAACCCAGAATGAAAAGTTATTACAAAAGACGATTGCAAGATATTTAGATAGATTGCTAGTTTAACATTGTGGTAGACGTACATATATGTATTAAAGTTACATATCCAATAACCTGTAGGTTAACAGAGAAGGAAGGGCGCACAAGTTCATTGTAATTTGAAGTTGAGGAGTTGGAACAAAGTTGATTTGCATTGAGTCAGAATTCAATCAAGTCTTAGACTTAGATTGAAAGAAAAAAAATCTTTTTTAAAACAAGAAACAAAAAAACAACCCTACAGCGTTCACCAGAATGAATAAAAACAGGACAGTCTTTAAACTGTATCAATGGAAATCACATCTTGCATATATACAAGACCTCTAGTGCTATTGCGAGGATTGGTTCTCAGTCTCACCCGTTATGCTGTATCTGAGTGCCATAACACAACTTGTGAAATCCAAATAAATTAAAAACAGATTATAAATTTATATCATATTTATTGTCATTTCATTCATATTCATGTTATTCACACTGAAATCATTTTAAAAAATATAGATATGATGTTTCTCCATTAAATGTATGCTTGATTTCTCATCCTGTGAAAGAGAAAGAAAAAAAAAAAGAAAAAAATTGATAATTATTACTGAAACTGTGTAGTTCCATTTTAAAAATCTGTGATGTAAGAGCCTCAGCAAAAGCTTTGGTTAAAAAAGGTTCTGATTCAAGAAATGCACTTCTTAGGCAGAACATGCGATTAACCTGTGTAGACTTTAGTATTATGGTCTTGCATATAATTATCAAGTGCAGAAAGTTTGCCATTAAAATGATTATTTAATAGAATTTAATATAATTTGATTCGAGAAATGGAACACAAAGGAAGAATTTGCGATTAACCTGTCCAGTCATAAGCATCATGTTCTTGTTTATAAAGTGCAGAAACTTTGCAAATAAATAGAATAAATAGAAAAGAATTTTATTCGAGAAATGGAATACAACGGCAGAATTTGCGACTAACCAGTTAAGACAAAAGCGCCATGGTCTTATTTACAAAATACAGAAACTTTGTGAATATTTCGAGAAATGTAGCACAAAAGCATCACTGTCTTGCATATGAAGTGCAGAAAGTTTGTGATTAAGCCACTGCATTATTTAATATGATGTTGCTGATAAATGAAACAATGCAATACAATTTTTAAAAATATGTTCTGCAACATCACATGGTCCCATCTATCAAATTCTACTACCATTACAAATCAGCTACATAGATGGTTTCATCAGTACTCTTATCTTGCTGATAAATTAAATTATAAATATAGAAAAGGATATAATAAACTTTAAAAAATTATTATAAAGTTAAATGGTAGACAAGATAAAGAGGTCATTGCCTATTTCTTTTTAAATTTCTTATTCATAACCAAGGAAGCAGGTTTCTTTTGCTATATTCTTCTTGACTTCACTATGTAAATGTTTCTTTCAAGTGTATAACAAGCTCACAGGGCATTTTTATAAATAAACAGGAGCCAATACCATTAAAATGGAGAGATCACTGCCAAAAATTACATAGGGATAGATATGCATTGGTTTTAACGTGTATTAGACACTGTCATTAGAAAAACGTTTTAAAAAATCTTTACAAACTACAGCAAGCTGCTTTTAAAATTAAGAAACGCTCGAAAGCAAAATATGGTCCTGTTCTCTTAATCACCGCTCTCTAGTCTCTAGATTAGGTCAATAAAGCTGAGAGGTTTTATGAAGAATATAGAATATAGAAGTAGAAGAAAAACATTAATTCCAATTTTAAAAAAACAAAGAAGGGTCCATAATGATATATGAGGAATTCTATAAGATACAGTAACATGAAAGCCATTTTGATAATCTTGAAGGATAAGACTCAATGATGATGATGATGATGATAATAATAATAATTATGATACTTCTTCCTGAATATAAATTGATTAATTTCCATGGTATAGGCAGGCCAATGCTTCCAGAACAATTAAAGGAATGCAGAGACTCATTCTTGTTGTAATGTTATTTAGATCTGAAAAAAAAAGATAAGCATGGCATTCTAAACCATTTTCCCATGGTCCCATAAAAAGCAATATCATCTCACACAAAATCATAAAGTAAAATTCATATTGACCAAACAATGAATAAAAGTTATAATTACCTTATTTTATCAATTATTATCATTGGATTTATTTAACTTTATATGTATTAATTAAATGACAATTCGAAATTAAGATACCAATGTTTGAATGAATAACTGGATCTAACTCTACAAGTAAAATGTAAATGTGCAACTTATTCAGATTTCAGCAAGCACTTGTTACAGTCTGTCGCTTCATGTTACAGAAAAAACTCCAGTTCCATGAGCCTTATGACTCTAAAGGACCAATTATTTCAAAGTAAAATGAAATACCATTTATTTTTTAAGAAAGTTATCAAGCACTATTTAAGGTCTGTTGCTTCATGTTACAGAAACAGGAAAAACTCCAGTTCCATGAGCCTTATTACTCTAAAGAACCACTTATTTCAATGTAAGAAGAAATATCATTCAATGTTGAATATATAGACATGACCTATTTCTTAATGGTTTGCTTATATTCAATAAAAACATTAGAAAACATAATGGACCTGGAACTCAGATACCACAAGGTTGTTAAAACCGTTGGGTCAGGTCTAATTTTATCAGAGGTTTATGATCATGAAGGCAAGATTACATAACCAATGTCGATTAGCTTTTTAAAAAATGGGCTTTTATTTACCTTCCGGTGAACTCATTTGATCAATATTTCCTGTATTTAACTTTCTGATCACATAAGAAAAGTCTAATAAACATTGAATATATTTTAATGCCTCTAGATTTCACTTTAAAGTCAAATAAAATATCTGATCACAAATAAATTTTTTGATAATTCGATCAACAGAGAGAGCTTTTCAAAATTGTTCGCTTATTATTCCTGAGGCAAAATTTAGATAAGACATCATTTCACATATCATGGTGATTCCTATGAATTACAAAATCCTCAAAAGCTTCTTCTTCATAAAAAAAACCTAGAAATAAAATTAGGTAATCTAAAGTAATCAGAGAGGTTTAGTTTTCATTTCAATCCAAGGTAAATCCGTAAAGAGTTGTAGGACCAGGCCCCTCTTGATCATTACCCACAAAATTGATTGAACTAACAGGGATGTGTATAAAACTGTAACAAAACCCCCAACGACAACTCCGCCTGGCAGGTGAGAGCGTGGCTCTACCGTGTGAGCTATCCACGAACACAAAATATTCGTTTCAAACCCAAAGTCATTACTAGATCCCTCTCTCACCCACACACGGTAGAGCCACGCTCTCACCTGCCAGGCGGAGTTGTCGTACCAATAAGGTCGCAGGTTCAAACCCCACCACCGCCGCGAATAATTTTTATTCTCTATTGTCTTCTGGCACTTTTCTATTCACTTCATATCTTGTTGTTACCAACATAAGTGCCTGCTCCACTCACTTTTCTGAATTAAAAATTCACCCCATACACCGGAGCATACTCAATGTCTCAATCGTTTCTATGTTATATGTTTGTGTTGAGAATATTGGCTATTAAGCTTAACTGCTGGTCAAAATTATTCGCGATGGTGGTGTACGAACGAATCGGCGGTCTCAAGAAGTGGGTGAGAGAGAGGATCTAGTAATGACTTTGGGTTTGAAACGAATATTTTGTGTTCGTGGATAGCTCACACGGTAGAGCCACGCTCTCACCTGCCAGGCGGAGTTGTCGTACCAATAAGGTCGCAGGTTCAAACCCCACCACCGCCGCGAATAATTTTTATTCTCTATTGTCTTCTGGCACTTTTCTATTCACTTCATATCTTGTTGTTACCAACATAAGTGCCTGCTCCACTCACTTTTCTGAATTAAAAATTCACCCCATACACCGGAGCATACTCAATGTCTCAATCGTTTCTATGTTATATGTTTGTGTTGAGAATATTGGCTATTAAGCTTAACTGCTGGTCAAAATTATTCGCGATGGTGGTGTACGAACGAATCGGCGGTCTCAAGAAGTGGGTGAGAGAGGGATCTAGTAATGACTTTGGGTTTGAAACGAATATTTTGTGTTCGTGGATAGCTCACACGGTAGAGCCACGCTCTCACCTGCCAGGCGGAGTTGTCGTACCAATAAGGTCGCAGGTTCAAACCCCACCACCGCCGCGAATAATTTTTATTCTCTATTGTCTTCTGGCACTTTTCTATTCACTTCATAAAAGATACGTCAGTAGTTTCTGTTGTAATTAGAGTAGGCCTCTGAGTGCGACGGCAGGAAATTGCAAAGCTTAGAGGGATTTTGTTCCCTGTTGATCTGCGCAGATTGAATATCATGTTTTGTTGTAGTTTCAACCGAATTTCTTTTATTCCAGATGATAAACAATTTCAATACATGTTATTTAAAATTCATGAATTATATGATACTCTGACTATGATGTCTTCATTTCACCACCCCCATCTGGAAACGTATACGTTGTGAGTGATTTTGTGTGTTTCTATGTGGGTGTGTGTTTCTGTTAGACTGGACATCGTTGCGGGTGCGGCTGCGCATATCTATATTATTATAATATCTGATGAACATAATCATTTACTTCGCTATCCTTTGTCCAGGATAATCTTATATTGAGGAAAGCGAGCTAAGAGTTTCACGTGTGGCGTGCGAACAAAATTTAAAAATGAAAAATCTTTTCACCAGCATTTCAGATTTCTAGATAGGCTTCGAATTTTTAGTCTACATAAATAACTGCAAACCATTTTCCAACTGTGGCTTTCTGCGTCACCATCCGTTAGCGAAAATATTGTATTCGTTTGAGGTTTTAAAATGGCTAAATTCGATGTGCACTTATTTGCAGGTCTGATAACCCAATTCTTTATGGACTCATTGTTGTAATCATCGAAAAAAATCTCCAAAAAAAAAATGACGCAATATATTGTCGATCACAGCAATGTTAAACTAGGCCCGTAAGCCTGTTCGGATGTCAGACCTGCATATATATATATATACGTCGGATAAATTTCATTTATGGGCGAATTGTGATATGTCTTTAATGGTTGAATTGTTTGAATTTAAGGTTATTTAAAACAAAACAAACAAACAAAAATCCGACAACTTAGATCGAGATATATTGAACTGAAATTTCTTGCTTGCAAACGATTTTAGTAGCCATAGAAAGTCTCCTCTCATTAGACAGCACCCCATATCATACACTTTTGCAAAATATATTTTTGTTATTACGTCAATGAATCTTGAAATGTTCTAATCAATATATTTACCAAATCAACAAACCTTTTTTCATTCCCTTTAAAGCTTAATTTCTTAAAGAAATCGGATTTACACTTGATTATTATCAAACCAATACACCCTCATCGTGAAGGTAAGCTCATTTATCTTTCATCTTAGATCAGACTAATAAAAATAGTCTCTTTGTTAAGTCTATTTGTTTATCTAACTGTAAATAAATATCAGTACAAACTAATTAATTTTTATGGTAAATGATTTTGCAATAATGTCTCTCCATTCAGATCTTTTCGGTTCATTAGCTTAGTTATTGTGGACGAAGGGTATGCGACATGAGAAGCACATTTTCGTGGCTGGCACCGGATTCCTTGCAACAGTTGTAGGATTGTTGACCAATTTCTAATTATTCCATTATATTATTCATCAAAAGACTTCGTTTTTCAAGTCATGAAATATATTGTTTATTTCTCATTTAGGCAAAAAATATTGAATGTCATTACTTCACT
>NC_088364.1:45543198-45545698 GCF_034508935.2 Berghia stephanieae | reverse complement strand
TTCTTCTTCTTTCTTCTTCTTCTTCTTCTTCTTCTTCTTCTTCTTCTTCTTTCTTCTTCTTCTTCTTCTTCTTCTTCTTCTTCTTCTTTTCTTCTTCTTCTTCTTCTTCTTCTTCTCTTCTTCTTCTTCTTCTTCTTCTTCTTTCTTTCTTCTTCTTCTTCTCTTCTTCTTCTTCTTCTTCTTCTTCTCTTCTTCTTCTTCTTCTTCTTCTTCTTCTTTCTCTTCTTCTTTCTTCTTTCTTCTTCTTCTTCTTCTTCTTCTTCTTCTTCTTCTTCTCTTCTTCTTCTTCTTCTTCTTCCTTCTTCTTCTCTCTTCTTCTTCTTTTTCTTCTTCTTCTCTTCTTCTTCTTCTTCTTCTTCTTCTTCTTCTTCTTCTTCTTCTTCTTTCTCTTCTTCTTCTTCTTCTTCTTCTTTCTTCTTCTTCTTCTTCTTCTTCTTCTTCTTCTTTCTTCTTCTTCTTCTTCTTCTTCTTCTTCTTCTTCTTCTTCTCTTCTCTTCTTCTTTCTTCTTCTTCTTCTCTTCTTCTTCTTCTTCTTCTTCTTCTTCTTCTTCTTCTTCTTCTTCTTCTTCTTCTTTTCTTCTTCTTCTTCTTTCTTTCTTCTTCTTCTTCTTTCTTCTTCTTCTTCTTCTTCTTCTCTTCTTCTTCTTCTTTCTTCTTCTTCTTCTTCTTCTTCTTCTTCTTCTTCTTCTTCTTCTTCTTCTTCTTCTTCTTCTTCTTCTCTCTCTCTCTCTCTCTCACTCTGTGTGTGTGTATATGTGTGTGTGATGTGTATGTGTGTGTGTTATTTCATCGGATGATGATACATAATTACTCCTGTAATCCTGTTTTGTTGATTGTCTTAACATCATGACATGAGGCTACCTACCTACTTTGATTATGACATCGTGTACGGTCTGAAAACAACAATAACCAGGAGATGTTGGACATTCTTGGGAAATCGTTCAAAGCGGCACATTATTATACCCCTTTGGTTTTTAGGAAAACACGACTTTACAATTCATGCTTTGCACTCAGCCAAAAAGCTCAAAACATTCGCCAGCCGGAAGTAACGTACCAACACAATGTGTAACTGTGACGAGCGATTTTCACTCGTCCACGCATCTACTTCAAAATTCCTTCAATTGGTAAGTGGACAACAATGTTTGCAAAAGGAAATTAACACCTTGAATTAAAACACTCAGACACAGACAGTTTTTGTCTACAATTGGCCCAATATCAATATAAAACTGTTCTAAAATTTGCTTAAAGGACTTGATCAAGATATCGGCAAATTTCCAATTATTAACAGAACGCTATCTTTTACCACTCGCTTTCCGCTGCCTGCAATTGTCTGCACATCTTCTGCTAATTATCCTTTCTCCAAACAAGACACCAGTTGTGTTTATGCCCTAAGGTCCACGTCTCTATCAAACCTTACTATTCTAGTTTCCGCCCGTTTGGCTTCTACCCAGTCCTCAATCAAAATAAGTTAACTTTATTGGCCATCTAAAAATTTACGTTCTTTCCTATAGGCTCTCCCCATAATTGTTTGGCATGGCCATTTCATAAAACTAATTCATCTCAAAACTGAGGCTCACACACACACACACACACACACACACACACACACACACGCATCCAGGTTTTACTAAATTAATAGATTTTGACAAGTTGTGATGTCCTGACCACAGTAGAAATTATTAATATCAGTTCGTTAATTTCGAGTGCCAATCATTGTAAAAAAAAAGAAAGCATTTTGAAAAGAAGTATCTAATATAAGTGAGGTTAGTGGACGGATATGATCATCTGATTCTTGAAATCCTGTGTTTGAAATTGTGAACTCGTTCCCAATGCGCGTCCCAAGGTATAGCAGCGGCATTTGAAACTTGCTTGGAATACCAATAGCATGTTTTATTCTCTCCTTTCTGGCCCATTTTTAGTATTTTTTCCAAAATGTCATGCCGACCCAACACAGAAATTGATTTTTTAAAAACCTCAATCTAACAGCATGCTAAACATAACCTCATTTATTGCAACACATTATTAAGTTATTATACACTAAACAAAGATTTTCTTTAAAAATATGGTGATGTAGAAAACAAAATATGAAATTGGATCGTAACAAATGTGACGATTTTTCTGCTCTAGTTGGTGAGGAGAGGGTTAAGAATCCTATAAAGTCCAT
This sequence comes from Berghia stephanieae, assembly GCF_034508935.2. NCBI lineage: Eukaryota > Metazoa > Mollusca > Gastropoda > Nudibranchia > Aeolidiidae > Berghia > Berghia stephanieae. The sequence continues at coordinate 45,543,534 of NC_088364.1, read as the reverse complement.
TTTTGACATATTGTCTTACGTGATGTTATATAGTGGTGAATTAGATGGTTAGAACATGTAATATGCAATGAAAATTAGAAAGCTGTGTGGTTGTCAGAAGCCTTGAATAGTAAATCGGCTAAAGATAAGGCCAAAACGGAAATGCTTTGGATAAAAAATACCCTGGAGTACGCATGCTACAATTCTCACTACATTTAGGTTTATTTATTTTCATCGTTCCTTTGTTTATTGCTTTGCTTACGAAGAGTTTACACCTGAAACGTCGATTGTTTTGTTTTTTGCTGATTCCCTCCAAAGCCACTCCATTTTCACGTTTTCGTTCATCACAATGAGGAA
>NC_088364.1:45530698-45538198 GCF_034508935.2 Berghia stephanieae | reverse complement strand
GAGTAATTCTCACTAAACTGTATTAACCAGACTATAAACGTTCCAGGTTACACATAGTTTTGTGTGTTGGTCCGTTACACTTCCGGATGGCAATGTTGTGAGCTTCTTAGTCAAGCGCATACCATCTATTGCATACGTATGGGTTTAACTGTGTGTCTATTATTCTATGTGTGAGGGAGGGAATAAAGGAAGATTTCGATGGGATATATGCAAAGGGAAGGAACGAGAGATATAGAGTCGAGATTTCAAGAAGGGAGAAGACATGAAGAAGTGAGAGAGGTGGATGGGGGGGGGGGGGGGGGGGCACATAATGCAAAAAGGATGCAAACTTCAAGAAAGAGATATTAGATATTTCACATAATATGTGGTAAATTGATTTCGGTCAGCTTAGGTTTCGATTTATCTCATCGGATGCTTGACTTTTGTCATCTTAAGCGTTGTCAGATACCATATCAATTATAATATAATGTGACACATTACGACCTTGAAATGGGGTTGTTTGAATAGGCTCTCAAACCATTGAAGAGATATCAGCCATTTCTTTCAGGACAAGTCTGTTTTAGTGGATAGGACCCATGATATTTCAGCGGTTGCTCAAAAACATATTATCGACAAACACAGACTTGATTTCGGCCCTTTTATTTTACGACACATGTACAGATCGGTTTATGGTAGAAAATATTCACATATTCGACTATAACTTGTTATCGACTAACACAGATATCAACTTGGAATCGAGCGATACCAATATTTTCACATATTCTCAACTATATATATATATATATATATATATATATATATATATATATATATATATATATATATATATATATATATTATATCTAGAAAATCCTCTATTAGATAGTTTTTCGAGATCAAGATACTGTTGAAAACCGGACCTCAGCTTGTCTTTAATATTATTTTTACAAAAACATAACGGTGGTATTCAGTCTTCTCTTGGAATAGACCGTAGAGACAATTTTCCCCTATGGGATGAATAAAGGGAATTTGATTTTTTTTTTAAATTTGTTGGTGTCCATGTGAGAATAAAAGCATGGTGGTAAGACTTTTACATTGACTTATCTTGACAAAAATCAAATTGTTGTCTACTTATGTTATTTTCATAGGTTAAAGCAACCATTGTTTTGTGATCTAGGTAGTCCTAAGAGTCAATCATGTAAATGTTGCTGCTCGAAACTCGAATAAAGAAATAATATGAAATCGAATGTTAACTTCAATTTTATTACAAGAACAGATCAAATGAACGTTTTGGGTTTACCCTTTATCAACAAAACAGGATGAATGAAACACTACAGATGAATTGAGATAATGTGGTAGTGGCGTTGCTACTGCCACTAATGATTATACGTATACTGACATCCTTTAATTTTTTTATCTATTTCCAATTCCATTGTATTTATTTTCCGACAAGAGTCTACACGTCTTTATATTTCACTTTCTAAACTGCATTACACAGTTCCTCTCCGCCTCCCCTCTTTTCACTTAATTAATTGCGCACCTTTTAGAAATATCTATTATTCTATTTTAATTTGTGCTTCCTTAAAGGCTCCATACACGCCCGGATATGATCCTGGTCCAGACCCCGATCAGGCAAACCGGGGTGAAAACGCAATGTGTGTGGCCAAATACCTGGCCGATAAACCTAGGTACGGTCGATCGCCCGCAAAGCCCGCTTTGCTTAATATTTTTCGAGGCGATCGGCGATCGGGGGCGTGGCAGTATAAAAAATTGGACAATTTTTTTCGGATTTTCGCTGTTTTGACGTCAGATTCGTGATCAGCGTCGAATTTACAATAGGTTTGATACCAAGAACTATGTTTTTACTCCAAAAATTGATGAAATTAGAAATAAATTTTAATTAATATTGAGGCTATTTGGCCGACAGAACAGGGCCCCTCCCTGTTTTGTGATGGATCAAGTGGTATGACTCTCGCTTTCGGATCGGAAGGTTCAGGTTTCGAGACCCGCTCTGAGTGGTGCAGAGTTGAGTCCTTGGAAAATGCTCTTAACTCACATTCTCTCACCGTACTCAGGTGTGAAATGAGTACATGACCGTTCGTTGTCTTTGTTGGGAAAAAAAACGTCCCATCGCCTGACAGGCGTTATGTCTCGTCTTTCAAGTTTAATATTGCTGTTGCCTTGGGACCCCTTGTAAAGCGATTTGAGCACGTGGATATTGCGCCAAATAAATACTGTGTTATTATTTTTTTTAATAATATTTTTATAAATGTTGCGCCAGGAAGAGGTAGATGGCAAAAGTTTCGTTCATACAAAATAAAAAATAGTTTTCATAATTTTCAATGTAATGATATAATAATATGCCAGTTCTTTTTTTTTTTTTCCTCCTCACCCGTTGTCGCGACATGACGGTCGACCTTGACACAGATATTTGGGATTGGCAGATGCCAAAAAGCCTTGACTACTTGATGACAGGTGTGGGCATTGTAACCCTGAATTATAATCTACGAACAACGCGCCCCCCCCCCCCCCCCCCCAAAAAAAAAAAAAAAAAAAAAAAAAAGAGCTGTGTGCGTGTGTGTGGTGGCGGTGGTGGTTGGTTGGTTGGTGGGGGGGGGGGGGTGCGAATGCGAGTAGTCCCGAGGAGTACCCGTTTAACCTGCCACGGGAACACTGTCGATTTGTTTTATAAATAATAATAATAATAATAATAATAATAATAATTATAATAATAATAATAATAATAATAATAATAATAATAATAATAATAATAATAATATATAATAATAATAATAATGACGATAAATAACAAATCTTTATTGTCCACAAAATGGAAAAATTTCCGTGGTCTAAGTTGCTTTTAAACTTAAATCGGATTGTAAATGTATTGATGTTATGCGTATTGGAAAAATACTCACGACATCTCCATCGGGGTATAAAATATTAACACACAAAACTGCAAACGCGAACGTTCATTGTCTGATTGATATAACTTAGTGATAAGTTAATTATAAAATGCTGTCTAAAAGCAATAACAACGGGTTGACTAACGTCAAATTCATTCCTTCTATTGATGCTCTGTGTTAAATTAAAATACTCACAAAGTCCGCCAGCCAGAAATATCACTCCAGCCCAAAGATCTACATGGAACCTTGAACGTTATAGTCTGATATATTTTAATGAGAACTAATCATAAAAATGGGTGTCTAAAAACAATAACAATGAGATGAGTGACGTCAATTTGGTTCCTTTTATAAATATCCAAGAACTTAACTCACTCCATCCGCTCTCTCCTCCTTCAATACATATGAATCTATTCTCTCATCACTTTTTTGTGCGGCTATGCATGTGATCATGTGAAATGACACTCGCCTTTGGATCGGACGGTACTGGATTCGAGTCCCGCTCTGAGTGGCGCATAATTGAGTCCTTGGAAAAGGCTCTTTACTCGCATTCTCTCACCTTGTTCACTGTTAAAATGAGTACCTCGCTGTTTACAGCGTCGTCTCTGTCGGGAAACAATTGCAATATTGCTTAAAAGTCATGTCTCGTCTAACATGTTTTGATGTTGGCCAAAGACCCTTATAAAGTGATTTGAGCACCTTTATTGAATATAGCGGTATATATAGCGCAAGTAAATTTTTCTCTCTCTCTCCCTCTCTCTCTCTCTCTCTCTCTCTCTCTCTCTCTCTCTCTCTTCTCTCTCTCTCTCTCTCTCGACATGTTAGATTATTATAGCTATTGCTACATATGATGCGAATATCTTGGACGGTTATTGATGCTATGAGTTTAGGTAAAATGCTCACAACATCCACCAGTCGGAAATAACGTACCGTCACACAAAACTACGAGTAACCTTGAACGTTAAAAGTCTGATTGATATAATTTAGTGAGAACTAATTACCGAAATGACTGCCTTAATACAATAACAAAGAGTGGAATGATGTCAATTTCGTTCCTTCAACAGTCTAATTGATATATTTTAGTGAGAAGTAATCACTATTGTGCGCAAGACGAAAGATAGAATAACAGACAGTAACTGGGATCGTAGCCTCACTATTAATTAAAATTTATTTCTAATTTCACTAATTTTTGGAGTAAACACACAGTTCTTAGTTACAAACCTATTGTAAATTTGACGCTGATCACGAATCCGACGTGAAAACAGCGAAAATCCGGAAAAAAATTGTCCACTTTTTTATACTGCCACGCCCCCGATCGCCGATCGCCTCAAAAAATATCTCCCCGTATGTGGGCAAAAATCATCTGCGATAAACGCAGGGATCGGGTCACAGCGATAGGTCATCCGTACCGCTATCAGCGGATGTCGGCGTATATGGGGGGCTTTACACAGGAGCATACTAAACGGTCTATTTCCTGCCAACCAATGTTTTGTTTATTCATCGTAACAACGCCACAACCACATTATTTCATTCATCTGTAGTGTTTCATTCATCCTGCTTTGTTGATAAAGGGAAACCCGAAACGTTCATTTGATCTGTTCTTGTAATAAAATTGAAGCTTACATTCAATTTCATATTATTTAAGATCAATCATAAAATCTGGTATATTGAAATGGATACGTGACCTCCGTCTACTGTATCCCACATAATCATCAATGTTTGTTTTTCCACTGGTCGTGTCTCGTCCTTATTGTGTGTATGATTATGTGTGTGTGTGTGTGTGTGTGTGTGTGTTTCGGTAAAACTATATTTCGCAACATCATTGTTTTAATTCATATTTGATAATTATACACAATAATATGTTTGTTTATTTTTAATTTCAATTTTCTTCCATGCTTTTATCTGTTTCTCCCTATTAAATATTTTTATCTAAAAAAAGATGCAATATGTAACGTCCAATATATAATTATTTATATTTTAAGGGGATTTCAGGCACACTTGGTCCATTTAAAACTCTTTTACGAATATGATATTGGTATAGATTTCGGCAATCTTGCCATTATTTTCCTTTCCTCTCCAATTAGTTTGATTTACCTCTGTCTGACTAGATTAACCCCCAAGCGGCGAGACTAATTTATTCTTCTTTCAAAATCATAATTTCTCTCATTATTTTTCAGTTGATAACAATGTGCAGCTATGCTGTCTAGTGGTATGACACGCGCCTTCGGATCGGATGGTCTTTGTTCGAGCCTCGCTCTTTGGTTTCCAAGGCTCTTTACTTGAATTCTCTCACCGTACTCGGGTGTGAAATGAGTACTTGACCGTTAACAGTGTTGGTCTCTGTCGGAAAAGAAAATGGTAATAGCGCCTAACAGGTGTCATGTCTCGTCCTACATGGTACGTGTTGCTGTTGGCCAGGAACCCGAGAGGACGTGGAGAAGACGAATGTAGTTAGATCTATTTTTATCTATCTCGAAAATATCAAAAACCTCCAATAGGAAGCAGTCTCTCCTGTCCTTCCGGTTCAAAACACATTGGAGGTGTGTAACCAGTCCTCCGGACAATATAATTGCTATGAATAGGTTACGGATTGAATCAATAAGGTGTCATAACTGTTGTAGAAGCAGGATTCTTATGATTACGGGGGAAAAAAGAGCAAAGATGGCTGATATTTATTGACGTCAGAAAAATTGAGGCCATCACTCTGAAACCAGAGCACCTGTCCTCGGAGGATTGGCGTCACGCTTCCAAGGAGATTGGAACCAGTACAAATATACAGGTCTGACATCCGAAAGCAATAATGGGTCTAGTTGAAGATTGTTGTAATGGACAATATTTTGTGTCATTTTTGATAGTTCCATTACAGTAATGATGAGCCCATAATAAATTGTGATATCAGACCTTGAAACATGTGCACGTTGGAACCAGAATATTGACATGACACTATTTAAACTTGTTCCCTTTTGAATCCCGACTCGTGTTACTGGTACTTATGTCTTGGTGAAAATAGGAAACCATGATCTTAAACTTAAAGCTAGGGTATGATTAAAGACAGCCGTTTAAGGATTAAATAAATTATATATCTAGAATCATATCAGAGACATTCAGGGGTCCCCGAGGGAGTGACAGTCAGCCAAGAGATTTGAACCAGCTAGATCCCTTTCTAAGGAATACATAGTAACTAATGATTGTAGTCAATTTGTATGATGATGATGATGACGACGACGACGACGATGATGATTATGATGATGGTGATGATGATGATGGTGATGATAATGATGATGATGATGATGATGATGATGATGATGATGATGATGATGATGATGATGATGATGATGATGAAGAAGAAGAAGACGTAAAAGAAGAAGAAAAAGGTATAAGTAATGATCGTGATAAATATGGCAATAATAATGAAGACGATGCTAGCCATTCTATCTTCAACCTTCCCCCTCTAAAACAACCCATCCCCACACCCTCTCCAGCCCTTCTGACGCAAGTTGCGTGTTTTGGTGACGCACAAAATATCAGTTCTCGTGATATCTATATTCGTCGAATTATCTGTCGGTTTTCCGTTTCACGTCAACTGCTTTTTACAAGTTTTGGAACCAGACTCAAGAGTCAAATTGAATTTTCGTTTCTTTGTGGCAAGGGTGTGGTCTAGAATGATCGATCTAAATCGTGACTGACCGTCTCAAACTGGTATAAAATCGGCTAGACCAAGGCGCAGAAACTTGAATTTGAAGACTAAATCAATTATGACATTTGAGTTGGGTTGATGTAAAAATTACATAAGGTAATTTTTTAAAAATCTTTTCTTGTGTGTTTGTATTTTGTTTTGTTTTGTTTTGTTTTGGGTTTTTTTTTTGTGCGGCTATGTGGTTTAGTGGTATGACACTCGCCTTCGGATCAGGAAGTCCAGAGTTTTAGACCTTCTCTAAGCAGGGCATAGCCTGGAAAAAGGCTCTTTACTACTCATTTTCTCTCACCATACTCTGGTGTAAATTGAGTACCTGGCCGTTAACAGCGTGGTCTTTGTAGGAAAAAATTGTAATATCGCCTAACAGGCGTCATGTCTCGTCTAAGTGTTAAGTGTTGCTGCTGGCTGGGGACCTCGTGTAAAGCGCCATGAACACGTTATTGCACTATATAAATCAAATGCTATAGTTTTGTTGGGGGGGGGGGTTGTTGTTGATTTAATTTTTGATTTATTTGGGGTGAGGGGGGGGGGAAGGAGGAAACAATCCGGATTTTATTCCATTCTTTAATTTCAGAATGGGGTTGATCTATATTAACTTTCCATGTGCTTGAGGTAATTGCTCACAATGCAAAATGTACTCAAACTTACACACATAATGAAAAGTGTTCACAGCTTTTGAAAGATCAAACATCCCTTTTGTTATTTTTGTTCAGCTTGACACAAGGGTATCTTTACAACTTTCATAAACAAAGCAGTGTGATTACAAGATATCCAATCGCTAGGCAGTAATAAACCGTGTGATTGATGACTCGGTTGGACGAAAACCTGAATATAGACCGCTCCCCTCGTTTACAACTTATTCACGAAACTGAGAAGCACTCATTCCTGACATGATTTTAATAATTTACAAAAAATAAGACA
>NC_088364.1:45525698-45528198 GCF_034508935.2 Berghia stephanieae | reverse complement strand
TCTTCTCTTCTTCTTCTTCTTCTTCTTCTTCTTCTTCTTCTTTCTTCTTCTTCTCTTCTCTTCTTCTTCTTCTTCTTTCTTCTTCTTCTTCTTCTTTTCTCTTCTTCTTCTTCTTTTCTTCTTCTTCTTCTTCTTCTTCTTTTCTTCTTCTCTTCTTCTTCTTCTTCTTCTTCTTCTTCTTCTTCTTCTTCTTCTTCTTCTTCTTCTTCTCAGATATCAGCCCTGCAAATATGGGCGCCTAGATTATTCGTGCTTTAAATACGGTAACCTCTCATCAAACATACAGAAAATCGCCACAAATTGGGCTTGTATCGCTGACACTGTTTTCTTGTTATTGATTATAGAGTGTTTCGATAAGATTATGTAATCATTAAGTCAACATCAATAAATATTCAACCTACAAATATCATAGCCCACATCCCTGACTGAGACATCATCTTTTTCTTTAACAAACACACATTCATTACGGTATTCGTGTCCATTAATTTCACCATCTCAACCTTAATGCGCTATTCGATACTGACAAAAGACACCGTCGTCCCAGCCAGACGGCCCATGAGTAGACCAATCAAAGCACGACAATCCAATGTTTTAAGCCAATCAAAACAACCGGAAGCTCACTACGTGTCACGTGATACTGCCCGACACATTTATGTTTTGCTATTTCCAGGGAAATTTAATTGTGGTTTCGAATTCCTGGGACGAGTGTCGGGGAGGGGTTATCAGCCTTGAACACAACAATAAATCGTAAACAAAACACACACACAAACACACACACACACACACACACACACTCAAATAATCTTAGAGCCAAGGAAATCTTGCGTCTCACAAAAACAGGATCTTTTCGACATGATGACATCGTTGATACATGGATCTTTATATCCCAGGCTCTATTTGTTTGTTGATTTGTTGCCATTGACACTGAGTGGGTTTTTTTTTTAAAATTTCAATCCATTTTAATATTCAGTTTCGGGTGAGCACGTTTGTTTATATAAAGAAAATATGCAAAATAAAATTAATCACGGTGGATCTATGCCGTGTGTAAAAATGCTAACCTGTGATCGAAAAGGTGATTCTATCTATCTCGTTTGCACATTAAAAAAAATTAACAAATTTAAATCTAATAAATGAGCTTTTATATAGCGCAATATCACTAAACGTGCTCAAAGCGCTTTACTAGGAGTCCCTGGCCAACAGCAACATTTAACATTTAGGACGGGACATGACTAGACCACATAGCCGCACATTTACCTGATATCTATATCATCGTCATCTGATAAAAACAACTACTTTTAGAACAAAAATGAATCAAACAGATTAAATAGAACACAATACTTTGCACGGAACGTCTACGACTCAAAACCGCTCTTCAGACAACACCAAAACCAATTAATGATAATGCTCCTACCACCTAAAATCCGTTCTGATAGGCGAATAATTGCGCTAAGTCTCTTATTATTATTATTATTATTATTATTATTATTATTATTATTATTATTATTATTATTATTATTATTATTATTATTATTATATATTATTATTATTATTAGTATTATTATTATCATCCTCATCATCATCATTAAAATCATTATTGCTTTTTGTTCCTTTTTTTTCATTTGTTTTCTTCTGTTTTCTTCTTTTTTTTTTTTTTAGCTATAAACGCTTTCTAAAAGAATGTTATTCCTTTATTATTATAATTATTAGAATAATTTGTTCAGAGAGACATTATGACTATTGGCTAATAATAAACAATTGATGATGATGATGATGATGATGATGATGATGATGATGATGATGATGATGATATGATGATGATGATGATGATGATGATGATGATGATGATGATGATGATGATGATGATCATGATGATGATGATCATGATGATGATGATGATGATGATGATGAGATACTTAAAGTTGACACGTATCCCTCAATGTGTGACCTTGTACGGCATGTATAGTATGCCAAAACAAAGCCCTTTCAAATCGGGTTGGTCCTAACGAGTACCGAGACTGAATTATGAACAACACAATCAGACTTAATGACCGTGATCTGATGTAACCCCACACCTCTCCTCCACTGGATCTAGGGATGGTTACAACGTGGCCTGTTATATAATGTTGTTCACAGGAGTTCGTTCTAGTTCTAGTCCATTCTTGTAGTCAGTTCTCCCATCGTTACGGCTCGTTATACCGTACTCTGATGAAACTCTTTTTTTTTTTTTTTTTAATTTTTTTTTTTTTTTTTTTTTTTTTATTTTTTTTTTTGCTTTCATTTTAACAAAATAACGTTTATTTCAATATATCGATTGTTTAGATCAATTTGTCTGAGACTTCAAAAAAGAGTCTAGTTTTCTGACTTTTTGATGAGTTGCAGGAAAACGTGTTTTGTAAGAATTATTATTAATAATAATATTAATAATAATAATAATAATAATAATAATAATAATAATAATAATAATAATAATGAATAATAATAATAATAATAATAATAATAA
>NC_088364.1:45523733-45525598 GCF_034508935.2 Berghia stephanieae | reverse complement strand
CACACACACACACACACACTCAAATAATCTTAGAGCCAAGGAAATCTTGCGTCTCACAAAAACAGGATCTTTTCGACATGATGACATCGTTGATACATGGGATCTTTATATCCCAGGCTCTATTTGTTTGTTGATTTGTTGCCATTGACACTGAGTGGGTTTTTTTTTTAAATTTCAATCCATTTTAATATTCAGTTTCGGGTGAGCACGTTTGTTTATATAAAGAAAATATGCAAAATAAAATTAATCACGGTGGATCTATGCCGTGTGTAAAAATGCTAACCTGTGATCGAAAAGGTGATTCTATCTATCTCGTTTTGCACATTAAAAAAAAATTAACAAATTTAAATCTAATAAATGAGCTTTTATATAGCGCAATATCACTAAACGTGCTCAAAGCGCTTTACTAGGAGTCCCTGGCCAACAGCAACATTTAACATTTAGGACGGACATGACTAGACCACATAGCCGCACATTTACCTGATATCTATATCATCGTCATCTGATAAAAACAACTACTTTTAGAACAAAAATGAATCAAACAGATTAAATAGAACACAATACTTTGCACGGAACGTCTACGACTCAAAACTGCTCTTCAGACAACACCAAAACCCATTAATGATAATGCTCCTACCACCTAAAATCCGTTCTGATAGGCGAATAATTGCGCTAAGTCTCTTATTATTATTATTATTATTATTATTATTATTATTATTATTATTATTATTATTATTATTATTATTATTATTATTTATTATTATTATTATTATTATATTAGTATTATTATTATCATCCTCATCATCATCATTAAAATCATTATTGCTTTTTGTTCCTTTTTTTTCATTTGTTTTCTTCTGTTTTCTTCTTTTTTTTTTTTTAGCTATAAACGCTTTCTAAAAGAATGTTATTCCTTTATTATTATAATTATTAGAATAATTTGTTCAGAGAGACATTATGACTATTGGCTAATAATAAACAATTGATGATGATGATGATGATGATGATGATGATGATGATGATGATGATGATGATGATGATGATGATGATGATGATGATGATGATGATGATGATGATGATGATGATCATGATGATGATGATCATGATGATGATGATGATGATGATGATGATGATGAGGATACTTAAAGTTGACACGTATCCCTCAATGTGTGACCTTGTACGGCATGTATAGTATGCCAAAACAAAGCCCTTTCAAATCGGGGTTGGTCCTAACGAGTACCGAGACTGAATTATGAACAACACAATCGAGACTTAATGACCGTGATCTGATGTAACCCCACACCTCTCCTCCACTGGATCTAGGGATGGTTACAACGTGGCCTGTTATATAATGTTGTTCACAGGAGTTCGTTCTAGTTCTAGTCCATTCTTGTAGTCAGTTCTCCCATCGTTACGGCTCGTTATACCGTACTCTGATGAAACTCTTTTTTTTTTTTTTTTTTAATTTTTTTTTTTTTTTTTTTTATTTTTTTTTTTTTGCTTTCATTTTAACAAAATAACGTATTTCATATATCGATTGTTTAGATCATTGTCTGAGACTTCAAAAAGAGTCTATTTTCTATTTTTGATGATTGCAGAAAACGGTTTGTAAGAATTATTACTTATTGATGATTAATAAAATTAAAATAATTAATAATAATAATAATAATAATAATAATAATAATATGATAATAATAATAATAATAATAATAATAATAATAATAATAATAATAATAATAATAATAATAATAATATAATAATAATAATAAATAATAATAATAATAATAATAATAATAATAATAAATAAAAAAATAATAATAATAATAATAATAATAATAATAATAATAATAATAATAATAATGATA
>NC_088364.1:45508733-45518733 GCF_034508935.2 Berghia stephanieae | reverse complement strand
ATGGCTACGATCGTCATCACTTTGGAACTTTGGTAGGCTACAAACCTAAGTCTATTCCTAGACGCAGCGGGGAAGGAGGTGGTATTTGTATTATCAGATCATTTTTTAATGTTAACATCAAAACCACTGGCAATTACAGTGAACGTGAATCAATCGCAATCATCGCTATTTTCCTCCGCCACCTATTGACATTTTCGAAATTTCCAACCGAGTTCCAGAACCTTTTGAATACAAACATAACCTACAAAAAGAGTAAACCGATAATTTTAGTAGATGTTAACATTCTTTATGATGACGCAAATAACTCACAGACTTCTTCTTCTTCTTCTTCTTCTTCTTCTTCTTCTTCTTCTTCTTCTTCTTCTTCTTCTTCTTCTTCTTCTTCTTCTTCTTCTTCTTCTTCTTCTTCTTCTTCTTCTTTCAGCTTATCCCGCATTTTGCAGGGTTGCCATAATGATTCTCCATGCTTCTCGGAAATTAGCTTGCCACACATAACTCCATTTACCTTTCTCCAATTATCCCAGCCTGCCTGAATCCTCTTCTTAACCTCCATCTCATTGCCCCCATCTCATTGTACAGTTGTTCCTAAGTATTTGAATTTGGTTGTCTCCAGCATATCCTCTTCTCCTATCTTTATTGGTGGTCCTGCTACCTGTTGTCCAACGCACACTGTCTTTGATCTGCTTAACCTTTGTCCCCTCCTTTCCAACAACCGACTCCATCCCTTCACCCTCTTTTCCGCCTCAGCTATTGTATCATTCGAAAGTACCACGTCATGTTCCATGATGCCTTACGCCAAATCTGTTCTTTGAGAACGTGCAATACTATTGCAAATAGCAGTGGGCTGAGTGCAGATCCCTGATGTAGTTCTATTCTTACATTAAATGGTTTAGTTGAGTCAACAGCTGTCCTCACCACTGTCTCATTAACTTTGTACATATCTTGGATAACTTTGATATAATTATCTGTTATCCCCTTTGCTCTTAGACAGTGCCACATTTCTTCTCTTGGGACCCTACCGTATGCTTTCTCCAGGTCAATGAACAACTCACAGACTGATAACATCAATTTGAATATAAACGCCCATACTACAAACAACATATAAACAGGCCTATACACAGATTGCAACACATCTTGGGCTATGTGCTTACTGACGTTACCCTTCCCCCCCCCCCCCCCCCCTTTGAGGAAGCTAAAGACATGCCGAAAGACATTGGAAGAAGAGTGGTTTAACGATATATAAAGACTTTTTCAGATGAAATCTGAATAAAGTAAAAATCGTATTAACAATTTAAAATACAAATTCTACAACGATAAAATTGCCTTGTGTAAAACATCTCGAGCTCTTTTCCGTGTAACAAACCCCCTTACAAGAAAGCAAAAGAAAAACAATTGTAATCCTCCGACAAATTATTCGAACAAAAAGCCTCCCCAAAGTTTTTAGCCAATATTTTATTGACAAAGTAAAAAAAAAAAAATACGATCTAATTTAATGCCGAACCATATTTTGAACCCTTTAAGGGAGATCATCCACTCACCAATTTCTCTCTTGTTTCAGAGGAAACCATTAAAGCTATTGTAATGTCCTCTCCACCTAAATCTTGTAATCTCTATCCTTTTCCAACAACCTTATATATAGATATATATAAGCTGTACTTTGGTGGAATCACTTGCCACGGTTCCCAATATTTTCTTAATTTTAGACTTGAGTGCTTAAACCTCTATGTAATTTTTAAACTAGGTTCTCTGTTACGATTTTGTGAACTCCATTATTTTGAAAAATAAAACTTCACAAAACGAAACAACATATTCTCCTTCCAATACTATATTTGATTACAGGAACAGTGAAGACGTAGAAATTGATTTAGATTGATTTCAAAAAAGTCGGTTACGCTAGAACGTGACTCCTGTCACTTTTTGTTAATAATGAGTTAAAGAAAACAAGATATATGATGTTTGACTGATTTGCTAACAAATATTGTCTAAGTCTGTTAAGCAATGAAATGTTTATACTGATGGATGATTGCGGCTGTGGTCTTGTAGTATGACACTCGCTTTCGGACCGGAAGGTCCTGGGTTCGAGCCTCACTCGGCGCATAGTTGAGTCCTTGGAGAGGACTCTTTACTCCCATTCTCTCACCGTACTCAGGTGTAAAATGAGTACCTGGCCGTTAATAGATTTGTCTCTGTCAGAAAAAGATTGTAATATCGCCGAACAGGCGTCGTGTCCCGTCCTACATATATGTTGCTGTTGGCCAGGGAACCATTCTAAAGCGCTTTGAGCACGTATAGTGTATATTGCTCTATATAAAAGCCCACTTAAAAAGCTCACTTTATTGTTTTATATCATGTTTTTTTTTACTATTTCTTGTCAAAGGCGTTTACAGTATTTGCTCCTATGATATGATATGGTGTTACATTTATAGCCCATAGCGTCAGGTAGTTCAATAACTGCAAACAAAGCCATGGCAATTTTTGATACCACCTCTGATAACAGGTACATGTGAAGAGGATCTATTATATGACTGCGAATCACATAATTGTATTATATGGCGTTCTTAGGGCGTATAACGGTTTCAAAAATACTTTATCAGATCTTGATTAACTACGTGACTCCGCAAACAACAGACAATCTTGGAGTTTGATAACAAAAGCAATAATGAGAAAAGCCGAAGATTTGAGGCCTGAGAACTACATCGGCGCAAGGAAAAATAATCTTACTGATCCTATGTGCTTATCTTGTTATATATATTATCAAGCTAAATAAATATTATAACAAGATGACTGACCATTTATTTTACACCTTTTTTATACCAACGAAACTCTTAGAGAAAAGACAGATACAATGGGGATTAGCTACAATTATAAAGAGACGCAGACGCTCGGACATGTTGCCAGAATGGAGGCAACTGCTTTGCCAAGAACTGCACTCCGCTGGACGGCCGTTGGCGAAAGACGAAGTGGCGGACTCAAGGAAAGCTGGAGAAGATGCATGGATAATGATATGAAATAGGCTAGCTAATCCTGGAATAATGTCGGAGTCCATGCAGCCGCCAAAGAGAAATTTAAGTCCTTGGTAGATGCCTTATGCGTCCCATGGCTCGTTGAGGATTAAGTAACTAAGTAAGTAGTGCGGCTATGTGATCAAGTGGTATGACATTCGCTTTCGGAACGGAAGGTCCCGGGTTCGAGCCTCGCGCTCGGCGCATAGTTGAGTCCTTGGAAAAGGCTCTTTACTCACATTCTCTCAACGTACTCAGGTGTAAAATGAGTACCTGGCCGTTAACAGCATTGTCTTTGTCCGAAAAAATGTAATATCGGCTAACTGGCGTCATGTCCCGTCTTACATGTTAAATGTTGCTGTTGAACAGGGACACCTTGTAAAGCGCTTTGAGCACATTTAGTGGATAGTGCGCTATATATAAGCTCATTTTTTATAAAGTAGTTGATTAATCCTCAGTTAATCCCTATAACTCTTTACAAATCTCAGTGTATTTTTCTAATGATGTCATCATCTTAATAGAAGGTATATAATCCATCAAACAAGCATCATCCAGTGTTAACAGAAATCACATACTATTGTCCAAATAAGAAAATTGAGGATTAATCATCCCTCCCTCCACACACCCATCCCCACCCCGACATCAAAGTGGCCATAAGCATCACTCAAACTAGATAACCCCCTTCCCTCCCCCGAACACGTTGAATATCAAACCATTCAATCACTTCGTATTCATGTATATATCATATTATTAAAGAAACTAATGACAGCTTTCTATTGGAGAAAAGAGGGCGAATTTTAGTGAATTCATTCACAAAGTTTCTGAAATAATATTCTTAATTTTAAAAATCCAGAAATAAAGAAATCCAGTAGAATAAGATTTTCAATTATTTTCCCCAATTGAGCTCCCAAAAACAAGCAAAACTAGATAGCACATTTGGAAATTTATTGTGAGTAATATTCAACAACAAAAGTACGTATTGCATTTTTTAAAAAACATTCATGTTAAAATTACGTATAGAAAAAATTACGATGCATCAAGGTATTTTGAAGACATCTTCGAAAACAGCTGCTACAAATAGGGACAGCGTGGCTCAGCGGTATGGTCTTTGCTTCGTACCCGAAATGCATCGAGTTTGAATACCCGCTACATTGTATGGCCTTGAGCAAGTCACCTCGCCTTAGCTCGCTTTGCGGCGCTGCACTGCGGCTCACGCCTGAGTTATTCCAGTCTTCTATTGAAATAGACCCTGAAGACAAATTTCCCCATTGGGATGAACAAAGGGAATTTATTTTATTTATTAGTTATTTTAGGAA
The DNA here is from genome assembly GCF_034508935.2 of Berghia stephanieae. Taxonomy (NCBI): domain Eukaryota; kingdom Metazoa; phylum Mollusca; class Gastropoda; order Nudibranchia; family Aeolidiidae; genus Berghia; species Berghia stephanieae. The sequence continues at coordinate 45,514,415 of NC_088364.1, read as the reverse complement.
TACATTTGAAATTGAGAAGAAAAAATAACTTGAATATAAATACAAATATACAAATAAATTATTTTCCATCAATCTTCGCTTTGGCCATAATTTCTTTCTTTCCTTCAATCTTTTTTTCTTTCTTTATTTCTTAACGTTGTGAATATTATAGATACAGTGTGTCGTTCGCAAACTTACTAGTACATTACCATAATCACACTTCCGTCTTCCGGACGAAATCGGCAACAGGATACCAAACCCTTTCAAGGCAAGCTGATCGCCTGGACTGTGCCTGCACTACTCTGACAAAACGTCCTTTACTTAATATTGGTCAGAAACTTTTATATCATACAATAAATCTATTAACAGACCCTTAGCTTGTCTGCAAGTCTGAAGCCTGAGATTTAAAATTATGTTTTAAATTTGAGACTTTTTGACAAGTTGAGGGTAATTTTAGTAGTCATTCAAAGCCATTAGGCTTGCGGAGTCGGAGTTTATTCGGTTTCTATAGTGTGAAACGGGAAATAACATTGGCTTGCCACCCTTTGAATAGAACACAAAGTACTTTCCGCAAGATTTTGCAGAACCAGCTATCCCATCACTGTTAGTTGGATAGGGGGTGGGGGGTCAGTAAAAAATCTCGACTTATCCCTAGATCGATCTCGATACCTTTGAATGTGAGGCCATTGCTCTACCAACTGAGCTACCTGGATTCCCTGGGTGAAATATTAATCTAATCGTTCAATAATTATAGCAAACGTTTTATGTCCAACTTCCTTTACATAGTATTTTCCTATCAGCAACAAGGATTGTAAAGCAATTGTCTTACTGGACTTTCAAAAAGCACAAAGAAATTTCAGTCAGTGCAAAAAATAGCAAGTTGTAAGAATAGATTTAGTGGAATGTAGAGTCAATCGGTTCTTATGTAAAAGCATATAAACAACAACGTGTCTGCCTCTTCTCACTCGTGAGAGTTCGTAGAAACAGTGTCTACGTTCACAGTGGCATTGTGATCGGTCATTTGACGTTGGAAATGGCTATCTGGCGACATAATATTTTAATACGCTTCAACAGTCATGTCGTCACTTCCCTCGTAATGACGCATGGTAACTTAGTAACTGGCTCTATACTATCGGAACAATGGCGGACGCCCTTATGAAATATTTCTCCGACGATCATAAAAGTGTATCCAGAGGAGAAAAACATTATAAATATGATCATGTTTTAACTTTTATACATTCTGATCACAAGACATATGAAAAGTCCTAGCCAGCATGAAGACTAAAAAGTACCAATTTTCTTTGGCATCAGACTGTTGAATCCAATTACAATACCGCAGTATAATAAGTAAAATAGATGACTGCCTGTTCGTAAAAGCCTTCATTTTTCCGCTACGGTTACTCTACTCGTACTATAAAAAGTGTTTTGCCAGAGTTTGTTCGTGTGGGCTTGACAGGCAAGTTCAAACAAACAATAATTATCATCGCTTCTATTGAAATGACACACCGGCGGTGACTATCATTAATTCAGGTTCTTGTGGCCTGTTTGTGACGTCGTTTCCGATTGGTTAAAATCTGCATAGGTTAGGAATAAACACTTCCGAGTTTTATTTCTATTTACGCCTGAAACATTTGATTTAAAATGGACTTTTATTTAACTCAGTTCCTCAGTTTTACCGTGATCAGTGCGCTCAAATAGGCATATTAAACTTGTTATATATAAATTTCCACATATCCTTCTCATGCTCCACTGTATCAAATAGAGCCCCCCCCTCTCTCTCTCTCTCTCTCTCTCTCTCTCTCTCTCTCTCTCTCTCTCTCTCTCTCTCTCTCTCTCTCTCTCTCTTCAGACGTTTGCCCCCTCCCCCATGTTATTGTCTCCCTTCAACCCATTTCTAATAAATTTCAACTCACGAAATGTGCCGGTGAAAAAGAAATTTTCTATGCTTTCGCGATTATTTTACTAGCAGTATGTTTGATTGAAAGAAAACCAGTTTATGCATCACATCTCGTCGCGCCTACATTAGAAAATGCCCAAAATGCGCATACCGCCCCCCCCCCCCCCCCCCCCCCCCCCCCGTCCCTCTCGGTCTATGGATTGGTAAAATTGCCCCCCCCCCCCCTCCTTTCTATTGATGTTTGGCCAACGTGCAACCCCACTCCCTTTTTTCTTTTTTACCAACCCCCTCCCATTTGATACATAATAGAGTACATTTTGTGTGTGTGTTTATGTGTGTGTGTGTGTGTGTGTGTGTGTGTGTGTGTGTGCTTTACTGAGAAGATTGAACAGTAATATTTCTTAACCGGACACGATGTAAAATGTCTCATTTCTGTTCATTATAAATTTGAAATCCATTTTAGCATCTGATTCATCCCGACATAATACCGTTTTGCATCGACATGTCACACAATATGTTATATAATCAGAATTCAATTTTAGAAATGTGACGCGACATGTCAATCTGGCAGTACGTCAGAATGAACCAGTTTAACTCTCTCCATACCGACCATGTTCAATATTCTTACTGAAATGTCACACCAACACACAAATTAAATCGTTTAACTCAAATAATAACATGCTATAAACATAATTCTGTTTTTTTTTAAAGCCTTACAATTATTTTTTTTCACAAATTTTGTGATTTCTAAATCAAAATCTGAATATGACAAAAGTTGTTTGTATCTAAACAAATGTGACGATTTTCCTTCAGTTGGTAAGGAGAGGGTAAAACTGGGGTGAACGAAATTGTACGATCGGGAACAAAAGTATGATGTCAAAATACTAATTCCAGTCACATTGGGAGTGTAACACCAGTCTTCTGGAGGACTGGACACATACCTTGCGCAACTGATCTTCTAAGTTTTAGAGTGATAAAAGCAAGAAATAAAGTGAGTAGGAAAGTGCCAGAAGACAACAGAGAATAAAAATTTTCGCGGCGGCGATGGGGGCTCGAACCCGCGACTTTAATGGTACGACGACTCCGCCTGGCCGGGGAGATCGTGAATCTACCGTATGAGCTATCCACGACCCCTGAAAAAGTCGCTTCTAACCCTAGTCTTATTAGAGCCTTCTCTCCCAGACTTCTTGAGGTCACGGGTTCAACACAGTCGAAGTTAGCTAGCATTTAAGCTTAATAGCCAATATTCTTCAACACAAACATGTAACATAGAAACGATTGTGACATTGAGTATGCTCCGGTATTTGGGGTGAATTTTTAATTCAGAAAAGTGAGTGGAGCAGGCGCTTATGTTGATAACAACAAGAAATGAAGTGAGTAGGAAAGTGCCAGAAGACAACAGAGAATAAAAAGTAGTTTTAGAGTGATGGCATCTTATTTTCTACTCTAAATAAATGTGGGTCGTCAATAAAGATAATCCATCCTCACCCTTTTACCCCCCCCCCCCCCCCCCCTTTCCCGTAAACCTTAGAATCTGCCTATACATTCTGCTAAAAAAAATAGTTATGCTACCTTAATATTCATCATGTAACCTATTTATTGTTCACTATTCACTCCGGAAGAATGATTATATTCGCTTTCGGATCAGAGGGTCTTGGGTTCGAGCCTCGCTCGGCGCATAGTTGAGTCCTTCGAAAAGGCTCTTTACATTTTTACTCTTTACACCGTACTCAGGTGTACAATGAGTACCTGGCCGTTAACAGCGTTGTCTCTGTCGGAAAAAAAATTGTAATATCGCCTAACAGGCGTCATGTCTCGTTCCACATGTTACGCGTTGCTGTTGGTCAGGAACGCCTTGTTAAGCGCTTTGAGCACTTTTAGTGGATATTGCGCCGTATAAATGCTTGCTTTAAATGCTTAATTTTTACATATTTCCAAGGAGTTTTGAACCGGAGGAGAGGAATTTTTGACGCCATAACTTCTCTCCCTTATTTTGCATTGTTCGTAAAGCGAACTTTTATTGAGTTTTACTCATCATTTGGCTGTTAAGTTTATGTTAGCAATCATCACCTTCGTCATCACTCGCAATCGGTGCTTTCTTCCATTTATATAATGTGTAACAAGAAATCAAAACCGGCGTGATGTTAAACACGTTGGTTGTTTGTGCGAGGGTGTGATAAATTATCATGCTGACGGTGGTGACCGCGACCGGATGGAATGTGGATGGAAAACGATAAGGAAAGCGATGGATGAATTGGATAGGTTAAAAATGAAGGGGGTGGAAGTGAGAAAGAGAGAGAGAAAGAGAGAGAGAGAGAGAGAGAGAGAGAGAGAGAGAGAGAGAGAGAGAGAGACGAGGGGTATGGCGAAAAGGAGGAGAAGAAGAAGAAGAAGAAGAAGAAGAAGAAGAAGAAGAAGAAGAAGAAGAAGAAGAAGAAGAAGAAGAAGAAGAAGAAGAAGAAGAAGAAGAAGAAGAAGAAGAAGAAGAAGAAGAAGAAGAAGAAGAAGAAGAAGAAGAAGAAGAAGAAGAAGAAGAAGAAGAAGACTTGCGACTGCTTATTTTTCTAACCAATGCACCAACACTGCCAAAGACACGAAGATCATTGCCAGTAATCGACAGTGGGAAAACATAGGCATGTTCTGGTATTCGTGTACGTGTGAAACGTCAGCAAATCCGCCACATCCGTGATTGTTTCTAATTCATTTCTATTTCTGTTTTTTTTTTTTTTTTTTTTTTTTTTTTTTTTTTGTCGTTGTTGTTGTTTGGTAATTCGTCGAGTTTTATTGTCTAATTTATTTATCGTTGAATTAAGAAAAAAATTATATCTTTTTAAAGCTTGAGATTTTGTATAGAGCAATATCCATTAACATGTTCAAAGCCAGTTACAAAGATTCCCTAGCCAACAGCAACACTTAACATGTAGGACGAGACATGACGCCACGGAGACAGAGACAGCGCTGTTAACAGCCAATTACTCATTTTACACCTGAGTACGGTGAGAGAATGTGAGTAAAGAGATATCAACTATGCGCCGCTCAGAGCGAGGCTCGATCCCTGGACCTTCTGGTCCGAAGGCGAGTGTCATAACACAAGACCACTTAGCCACAATATGTTCATGTGTTCATCGCATCATTCTGTTGATATACCGGGAAGAGACACATTTGCATTTTATTATATTTCTTGAAAAAAAAAATGAAGCGTTATATGAAATTAAGGGGTCCCTAATTAAGGTCCCAATAGCTCAGTTGATAGAGCACTCCCTTCACATACAAAACGTCCGAGTTCGATCCCGAGTGAAGTCAAAATTGTTATTGGGTAGCTGATTTTGTTAGGGTTGGAAGAAAGTACGTTGCGATAGACTAGCAAACTATCCAAAGAGTAGCGAGCAATTACTATAGTCTGTTTCACGCTCTGGAAACCAGGATAAACTCTGGTTCTATGAGTTTAGTGGATCTGAGGGATTACTTTTTATTATCAGTTTATCTCATATCCTTTTTGGTTTGATTCTTTTGGCCTTTTGGGTGATAGTCTCATAAATACTCGTAAATACATTATCGACCTTGTCGTATTCTTACAAAACATATTTTGATATTTTGACCAGAGATCTTTTGAGCCATCCCATGTGACATAAATTACATTTTACACAAATTACTGGGTATTCTATTTAATAATGATAATGATAATAATAATAATAATAATAAAATAATAATAATAATAATAATAATAATAATAATAATAATAATAAAATAAAATAATAAAATAATAATAATAATAACAAAATATAAGAAAAGAAAAAAAAAAAAAA
>NC_088364.1:45481117-45503617 GCF_034508935.2 Berghia stephanieae | reverse complement strand
ATCTAAAATGACCTTTTTTCTAACTGTGTGCCAGCTTTCAGTCATATTCATCGATAAACAGCGTCGTAATTAATCTTTTAAAATAGCATATACGAAACGGCTTCGTCCCATATTTTGACGCGAATTTGGGCACTTCGTGAGCGAAAAAGAGGCCCAAAGATTTGTGCGGGATAGTCATTGCTACATTCATAAAATAATGATCTTCGCGTCGCTCTGCTCTTTGTATTATTTTTACACTGCCAGTTGGGTATTTAGTTATTCAATTCTATAAACAGACTATGAACGGTAAAAGTTACTCAGAATTGTGTGTTGGTACGAGTTATCTGGCGGAGAGAACCGGTGACTATTCTACTTAAACCCATATCATCACTATTATGATCAAGAGAATTTGGTGAGAACCGATCATCCAACCGGTAGTGGAAAAAGAATAGCAAAGAGCAGAGTGAAAACAACCGTATTTATTCTCAAGAGGAATGAAATAGGGAAGAAAATATGATGTTTAAAAAGAAAGCTTTTATATAGGGCAATATCCACTAAACGTGCTCAAAGCGCTTGACAAAGGGTCCCTGACCAACAACAACACGTAACAAATAGAACGAGACATGACGCCTGTTAGGCGATATTACATTTTTTTTCGGACAGAGACAACGCTGTCAACGGCCAGGTACTCATTTTACACCTGAATACGGTGAGAGAATGTGAGTAAAGAGCCGTTTCCAAACACTCAACTATGCGTCGAGAGAGGCTCAAACCCAGGACCTTCCTATCCGAAAGCGAGTGTCATACCTCTAGACCACATAGCCGTACAACTGGTTAGGGAAAAACTGGTTCGAAAACTGGTTCCAATTTAATTGGAAAGGCAAAACCAGTCTTTCGGTGGACTGGATACATTTCTTGTGTAATTGATCTCCTGGTTTCACGGTTATGGTATCCTATTTTTTAGTCTAAATACAGAAGCTGGTCGTCAATCAAGATCATCCAGCATCACTATTTATGTCGCCTAATCCTAAGAATCTGCTTATACCTACATCCTACTATATGTTAATATCCATATTTAACAAACAATACTTTCATTCATCATATTTTGTTGTCAAAGGGGAAACCCAACACGTCATTATTGTGGATTTCTCAAAATATATTGAAACTTCCATTCCATTTGACAATTGTATTAAGTTGGCTTTGTACAATAAGCAGCTGAAGCGTCCAAATTCCAAGCAATTCGGAGACAAAAGGCGTCAAACCAGTATCAATCTGTCCTATTTTTGTTTCAAAAGAAGATGAATATATGAGTGCTGGTCTAGGAAAACATAACCAAATGTCGCTGAATCTAGTTTCGAGCTAAAGGGTTATAAAGGTAAAAATTGCATACTGTGGCCAAAATGAGATTTCGTTTTTAAAAAACGATAGTTTATCCATGTATCTTTCATTTTCCAAAAGCATTCTTTTGTATGTTGTGTCTTTATATTTTAAAATGGGAAAGTAGAAGAGACATTGCTTCGAAATCTGAGTCAAATTTGACCAAAACACATCCATTTTTCCTATCTAATATGACTCATGATTTAGCATAAAAAGTTTGACATGTTTGCTATCATTATGTTTTGGCGTTATCTCCCCTGCACAGTTAACTGCTGTGCTCAAGAATCCTTCTTTTTAAATTATGTCTATTATATATATATATATATATATATATATATATATATATATATATATATTATATATATATATATATATATATATATATATATATATGTTGATTACATTACATTACATTATGTTGTCTTAACTTCAAAGCTGATTTTCTCAAAATAATGTTTTTGTACCCAGCTACCAATAACTAAACATGTAAAGGCATTGACAAAATTTAAATGCCATTATGATCAGAGATTATTGTAGACAACATCAACTCAAATTCCATTGGGGGGGGGGGGGGGGGGGGGCATTTGGTATGTTTTCCCAGGCCAACCCACATATCATATTCTATGTTCCACCTGATTCGTAGCACAAGGCCTGACGTCATATCCGGTATAGAGAAGGTCAATGAAATAGGGATTGTCTGGCCTGCCCATCACTCCGGGTTAATCCCAGTCTGACACAAACTAATGAACATTCTGGAATAATAATATCCCTATGATAGTTAAGGTATCCATCAGTTCTCATTGTCAACAAAATCTGGTATCGTCTTCGTCATCATCTTGACCATTATCACTTTCAGTGAACGTCATTATCAACCATTCAAAAGTATACTGAATTTCTTTCTGTAAAAGAAATTAGCTAAATGTGTTCAAAGCACTTTCCAAGAGGTCCCAATCTAACAGCAACACATAACATGTTGACTAAGCCGTGCAGCCCGTTGGTAGTAGGCATTTGTATTGCTTGTTTGTTTTTTTAAATGTTGTTTCTGTTATCTTTGTCCTTTTTTCTGTACGTTTTGCTCTTTTTATTTATTTTTTTTATTTTATTTTTTTTTTGTTTGTTTGTTTTGACCTCATGTGTCTAGTACTGCATTCACAAAATATTTCGAGCTTTACTCATCAATAAACCCAATGCTAGCAGTTTATCGTGTTTCGATTGTAAGCCGATTTTGGATTTTTCAATCGGATTAAGTGAAGTATTCTTGGTCACCAAGACACTGTGACCAAATACGGTCAAAGATAAAGCAAAAAAAGCCGTGGACAGCGTTGCAAATATTATGATATACAAACAAAATTTTAATCAAGCATTTATTTATATATATAATATATATATATATATATATATATATATATATATATGTGTGTGTGTGTGTGTGTGTTTATATATATATGTATATATATGTATATATATGTATATATATATATATATATATATATTATGAGTGTTGGTGGGTACTTGTATGCACGAAAGTGCTTGATAATGTTTGTTAGAGCATATAAGAATAAATAAGGTCACTCACATTTTTTTTTTTTTTAAGAATTCTCGACTGACGAGACGGAAGCCATTGAAACAATTGTGAGTGACCTTATTTATATATATATATATATATATATATATATATATATATATATATATATATATATATTATGTGTGTGTGTGTGTGTGTGTGTGTGTATATTAAAATATGACCCACAAAACCCTATCATATCGGGATGAGATAAGTGCAAGAAATTGAATTTATCGCGACAAATATGATTTAAAAACCTATTCTATTCTTTATTTTGAAGGATAAATACAACTTCTTGCATTGCAAAGGAGCCAAACTTCGTGTTTCGTAACATGTGAATTATAAATTTCACTTTCACTATTCTTATTCATCCCAACATAATACCGTTTGAGACGGTGGATCGCATATAAACAGATAAATACATTTTTATGAAAAAGTAAATGAATAAATAGACAAATTATTAATACTCCTACAGACATTTACATGTCCGAGGATTTATCATCTTGTCATATGCGACACTGCGATGTATTTTAGAGGCATGCAGAATAGATTTAATTTGGTCAAAGACAGGGATATCATTCAAATATAACGTAATCGACATAATATTGAAACATTGTCCAGCCTCTGTCTATTTGTTGGACAGGCGTGGCATTCTGATATTAATATTGGGATGTAAAACTAACAATGCTGTACTCCGACAGGGATCCCAATAGCTCAGTTGGTAGAGCTCGCGCTTCACATGCAAAGGGACCGAGATCGATCCCGGGTGAAGTCGGGAATTTTTTTTCTCGACCCATTGTCCAACTAAGCAGTGATTGGGTAGCTAGGTCTGATAAAACTTACAAGAAGGTGTTTGCAATAGGCTTACGTCGACGTGGACTTGTTTCTAGATCGGATAAACCAAATTCTTGTGGGCTCATTGTTGTCCTGGAAATCTCAAAAAAAATGACGCAAATTGGATTCAATTGTCTGATGTCACGTCGCCCAGCAACGGCGGCCATTGTGGTTCTAAACAAAGAAAATCGGTACTTTTTATTCTTCATGCTGGCTAGAACTTTTCATATGTCCTGTGATCAGAATGTGTTAATGTCAAAACATGATCAGATTTATGTTTTTTTCCCTCTTTTATGCTCGTCAGATAAATATTTCATAAGGACGTCCGCCATTGTTCCGATAGTTTAGAGCCAGTTACTAAGTTACCATGCGTCATTACGAGGGAAGTGACGTTATGACTGTTGAAGCGAATTATTGTCCATTACAACAACGTTAAACTAGGCCAATAAGTCGGTTATGATGTCAGACCTGGCATATATGTACACATTGACTTGCGTCCTAATATCTAAAGGATAGCATGCAATTTATATTGTTGCGATTTAGAAACCGGAATAAACTCCGGTTCCATGGGCCTAATAATGTCTCTTAAGGATTAGTTCGACGACGAATTCGTTTCATTTCAACCAACAATTTTAACATTTCAAACAATATTTGAAATACATAAACCTATTCTGATACTTTATGTGCACATTTGTAGGTTAGATAACCGGCGGTAAATATCGGTTTTTTAAAGAAGAATTGTTGTAATGGAGTAATACTTGCACATGAATGAGAGCATTTTACTTTACAACAATCAATGTGATTTAAAATCTAGAGGTGGCTGAATGAGTCAATAATAGAAAACGGTAGGGGCTGCCTGAAGCCGGTGATCGAAAAATACATACGAAGCCTCTCCATTTTCACTCTATCGTTAGTAAATGAGTCAATAAAATGTCTAGTAAAATAAAGGGAGTAAAAATGACTCTTATAATAGATACAAAACAAACTAAATGACGTTTACTTTGTTTTGTATCTTTTATAAGAGTCATTTTTACTCCCTTTATTTTACTATACATTATAATTTAGGATGCCAGGCTGTCAAATGAGTAAACGTGACAACTCCCCAAGTTTTCACTTTGATAGTTTCCAATATGGCAATGAAGTCGTGACGTCACACCTTCATCTCTTCCGGTTGAAAACTCATTGGAAGTGTGTAACCTTCGAAGTCCTAACGATGAAGAGGTTACACGTTATCTTTCGTAGGTCTAACAATGAATAGGTTACATATTGAATCAGAAGGCAGTATAACTATTGTAGCATCAGGGTGTATAGGCAGATTCTTATGATTAAGGGGCGTAAAAGAGCAACTATGGATGATCTTTATTGAAGACCAGCATTTATTGAAATAAGATACCTTCACTCTGAAACCAAAAGATCAGTTGCGCAAGATGTGTATAAAGTCGTCCAGAGGACTGTTTACACACTTACAATGTGATTGGAACCAGTATTGTGACGTCACACTGATGTTTCCTAAAAATTGAGCATTCTCTTCGTCTTTATATTAAGTGAATACTTTTTTGTCAGAACGTGCGGCTGATATTTTTGGTGTGATATTTTCTTTAAATTTATATCTTTGCTTCATCTGGCACTATTTCAAATGCATCACTCAGATAAATCTTTATTTGATAAATTATTTTTCGAAAGAAAGAATGAGTTTGGCATCAAATTAATAGCTAAAACAACTGGCAAGAAAAGAAATATTATGGTCTGCTTAATATTACCTTATGGGCCAAAATGCCATAGTTCCGTTTGACCAGAAAGTCCTAACTTTAAATATAGATTAATTATGACGACCTCAACTGGTCAATACAAAAAATAGCTTAAACCTGAGACGTAAAAAAAAGTTTCAGCTTTAAAATTTAGCTTTAACAATTTGACAGCTATTTGAGTTCATTGATATTAGAAATAGTATATTTCCTACCACAAATATAAGAAACAGGATGAAGACTACTTCGACACGAGATATATTATTCCAGACTGGCAACGCCTCTAGAACCACGAAGAATACGTCGGAAAAAATCTTGTATGCCTGTGGTCCCTTGCAGAGGATCCAAACAAATGGAAGGAATTCGTCGAATTGAATTAAAGAAGGTGCCGAGGCGTCCCAGTCAGTTGATTAGAAGACAAACAGCGATATGTCATTAGTCATTGGAAAATTAATAATATTTATTTTCTTTATTTGCAGAATGGTATATATATATATATATATATATATATATATATATATATATATATATATATATATATATAATATATATATATATTGTCTCTCGGTGATTTTACAACTATAGACCTGAAATTGAATACATTGACACCTTCTGATTTTACAAAAAGATAAAATAAGATTAAATTTTATAATCCGTTTGGTAAAATTCTAATTGTGTGTTGTTTACAATGCGTCACAAACACACTATAATAAAGACACACGCACACACACACACACACACACACACACATATATATATATATATATATATATATATATATATATATATATATATATATATACGCACATACGTCCACAAACATGTACATACACACACGTTATAATAATATTACAATCACGCACAAGAAACAGGACATAAACCTCCATATTGTTTATTACGCGTTAGCCATTGTTTCCATGACAACCATCATTGTTTTCCTTCAAATCATCACCCGACCCAACCAATCATGTTTCATTTGACGTACGCTTCTCCCTCAGCATTTCCTAACAATTTTCCATCCCTTTTTTGTGCCTGAAAACATCTGGAAAATAAATAGATTATTAAAAGTATTGAATATCAGATTTATATGGCATTCGTCGGTGGTTTTATTGCCATGCTCACGGCGCTTCATAATATTGTTTATTGCTCACGAGGGACAACGTTTGGTTAATTGGTAGTGTCGGGAAAGTCGTGGTATGACACGCGCTTCCCAATTTGATTAAACTGAGTCGAAACCCGTATTATCATCTTCGTCGTCATCATCATCATCATCATCATCATCATCATCATCATCAGCAGCAGCAGCAGCAGCAGCAGCAGCAGCAGCATCGTAGTCGTCTTCGTTGTCGTCATCGTCATCATATGAAAACCAACACGATACTGAAAACAAGCATCATTCCTCTCCTCATCATATATTTAAAAAAATACCTCAACGTGTCCATCATAGCCCATTTCTATGATTTCACCATGCTCAATGAGCTTCACTACGTTTTATATAATCCCCCAGCAATGCAAGTCACATGCTGGATATTTGATATATTTATTTACTTTTAATATATCCTTAGTTTTTGACGAGAAATCCTTTGACCACCATGCCCCCCAATTGTGGTACTCCACCAGTATTAAAACTAAAATGAGTGAAAATCAACTTATTTTTCTGTAGAGCATATAATTTGGACTTTAAGCATGTATTTTATTTTAATATGTCATGTTATCATCTTATTTATATGGTTTTTAACATGTCAGTTCTATATTTGAGTATGATACAAGATGTAAAGCGCCAGTGAGAAATTTCTAATTGGAACTAGGCGCTATATAAATTCATTATATTATATTAAATTATTATTATACATCTCTCTCTCTCTCTCTCTCACTCTCTCTCTCTCTCTCTCTGTGTGTGTGTGTGTGTGTGTGCGTGTGTGTATGTGTGTGTTTGTGTGTGTGTGTGTGTGTCCCTCAACAAGTTCACTCAAATGACTAAGACTTTGAAGGCAGTATTCAATTTTAAGATCCATAACGCCAGTCCAAATAAGTCTTCCCACTAAATATGGAGTTTTAATTGAAACAACCCGATTAATGATAACACAGACAATGACGTGAGAGATTCTAAAACTTTCAACAACATCCTTATATAGACGTTATAAAAGGAATGTAAGTAGGTTATACATACAAGTATTCAATTTGTTTTCTTCTTTTTCCTCTTCATCTTATACAACAAAGACGTCAATATAACATTTTTTTAATGAATTAACAATCGTAGTCGTTATTGTTGTTAACTAAAAAAAAATTCCCTAACAAGGAATAAATAACACTTGAAAATCCTTAAAATTATGTTGTCTATAATCAACGTTCATTTTCAATAAATTTTAATGACTTAGAGATGCTCATAAAGTTCTAATACTGTAACAGAAATGTCGTAATTCTACGAATTTATCGTAATACTTGGCAGATCTGAAATATCATTATTCTGATAAAACAACTTATCATTCATTTTGACCAGGATTCCTTTTTTCAAAATTCAAATATCTATAGATAGTATGCAGATGACGTCACTCAGGCCTTTGTTATTGTTTTTGCCATCCGCGTTTGTGACTTGTTCTCACTAAACTGTATTAACCAGACTATAAAAGTTCATGGTTACACAGAGTTTGTGTGTTGGTCCGTTATACTTCCGGATGGCTATGTTGTGAACTCCTTGGCCAAGCGCATTCTATCTATAGATAGTTCGAAGATGACGTCACTCAAGCCTTTGTTGTTATATTTTGCCATCGTTGGTGAGTTATTCTCACTGAACTGTATTAGTCTATAAACGTTCATGGATACACACAGTTTTGTGTGTTGGTCCGTTATACTTCCGGATGGCAATGTTATGAGCTTCTTAGCCAAGCGCATACTATCTATAAATTAGATTGCCCATCAACTTGTCAAAATTATTTTTTAAAATTTTTATTACGCATGCGCAATATCCACTAAACATGCTCAAAGCGCTTTACAAGTATTCCCTAGCCAACACCAACACTGTTCGGCGATAGTACAATTTCTTTTCGCTCGGTAAGGAGATAGTTCTACTAAAAATTTTCGGGTCAAATTATAAAAAATGCTATTTGTTCATTGTTAGCTCATGACAGTGTTGACCATTGGGCTGTGAATTGTGAGTTGTTTTCATAATCTGGCTATTATTTATTTTGAAGGATGCCATGATGAAGCATGAAATTTAGTCAAATAAATCTTGTGTGTTCATACCATCTGGCTGAGATAATGATGATGATGATGATGATGATGATGATGATGATGATGATGATGATGATGATGATGATGATGATGATTATGATGATGATTATGATGATGATGGAGATCGTAGCCTTCGTAAGCTCATAGCCGAACACTGACCAAAAAATTACCTTGTATTATGCCTTGAACACATTTATTGGATATTCCACTACATAAATGCTCAAATAAATTTTTATTTTAAAGAATTATGATTCGTTTGTATCTGTAATCTGTATCCTTATCTGGTAATTGTTTGCTACCTATTTATTTATTTATTTATTTACTTATTTATTCTTTCATTCATTAATTCATTCACTCGTTTATTTATATATTTATCCTTTCATTTATCTACTTACTCTACGTTTTATTTATATTTCATTTGTTTTGGTTGGGGAGGGGGATATTTTTTTTTTAAATTTCAGATATTGATTCTATCCGTTTAGTTTAAAGCACAAACATCCATCCGCCTGTCGGATATACCACATAAAACTATGTGTAACATTAAACGTTTATCGTCTGTCCGGTTGATACAATTTAGTGAGAACTACTCATAACTATGGCTGACTAAAAACAATGACAAAGAGTTGAGTGACGTCAATTTCGTTCCTTCTATGAGGTTAGCACAGAGAGGAAAACCAAACAAGCCAGCCCCAACTTTTTAAATTTTTTTGTTAGATGTTACGCCGTGTGTCCACAGAATCAACAGTCAGATAACATTATTTTCCGGACTCGGTTTAGATTGAATGCATGATTAGAACACAGAAGAGGAAATTGTTAACATTGAAAAGACAACCAAATCTAGAGCCGTAAAAGGACTCTAATCGTAAATTGTCATCATGTCTTTTCATCCTAGACAGAAACGTTTTACCTAAAATATTGATGAATTGAGACAACCTAAGCTTATTAAAAATTCTTATATCTGAGTTTTCTTCTCAGGTATAATATTTTTTGAGGGTCACGATAGCTTAATGGAACGAACACTTGCTTCTCACGCAGGGTCGATTTCGAGTCCCCACCCCCCTGTCCACTCAGCAGCAATTGGGTAGCTGGGTTTATTAGATCTGGTGGAAAGCACTTTACGATAGACTAACATCCTACCCAAAGGAGGGCAAGCAATTAGTATTCTTCATTTAATGCTATAGAAACCGGGATAAACTCCATAGGTCTAATGACTCTGAAGGATATTAATAGTTTCGACACAAGTAGAAGGTCCTGAAAATTTATCAATTTTATCTTAAGTAAATCATTTCTGGCAAGAATTTCAAAAAGGCGATTTGGTATTGGACGCTAGATTTCTGATTCCCCGGAAATATTGTCTCTGACAGAAATGATGACAATATGGTGGCCGGAAATTGAAATCAAATATTGGCCGACCACCCCAATCCTGAAACATAATAAAAAAAACACTTGGCAAAAGCAAACAGAATCAATAGGATTTTTCCCATTTGGTTTATAACAATAAAAGGGAAAGGGGACTAGAAAATGATCATCTGCTGACTTCCCTCCCCTCCCCCTCCCCCCAAACTCTCATCCTTACACTCTCACCTCCTCCCCTTTCCTCTTTCACAACCCTCTCAGCCACAATCTGAAATTGGGCGAGTTAACCAAAGATGCAGAACATTGAAATGAGAATCAAAAAGATTAAAGTTACAACATTTGTCAAAGAAAAATTGAAAACAATTATTAATCTTTTATTTATTTACTTATTTACTTATCTTGTACAAATATATATTTCCCAATTTATTTCAATCTTTTATTCATTTATCTATTTATCTATTTATTCAATTTCAGAAATCAAATATCTTTTTGACCCACTTTATCAATCTAGTTTTACTATATGGTGAACCAGATGTGATTAATTCAACATTGTTGTGAAGGACAATATTTGGTGATAGTTTGAAATTGCGTCCATTTCAACATTGATCCCCAAAACAATTTGGGTTAACAGACCTGCAAATAGGTAACATCGGCTGGAGTGATTAATCTGCTGAAAATTAAATTCTCAGTCAAAAGTAGATCTAGAACTTGGATCAAATTCGTATGGTTTTGTTTTTTTAAACTAACAGGAGCAAAAGTTTTACATTTCTCGTTATTTCAACTTTATGGCTGTGTGGTCTTGTGGTATGACACTCGCTTTCGGATCGGAAGAGGGTCCTTGGATCGAGCCTCCATCGGGGCATAGTTGAGTCCTTGGAAAAGGCTCTTTTCTCATATTCTCTCACCTTATTCAGGTGTAAAATGAGTACCTGGCCGTAAACAGCATTGTCTCTGTCGGAAAAAATGCAATATGGCCTATCAGGCGTCTCGTTCTATTTGTTACGTGTCGATGCTGGTCATTAACCCTTTATAAAGCGCTTTGAGTACTTTTAGTAGAGATTGCGCTATATAAACCGCAATTATTATTATTATTATTATCATTATTATCATTATTATTATTATTACTATTATTATTATTATTATTATTATTATTATTATTATTATTATTATTATTATTATTATTATTATTATTATTATTATTATTATTTGTTATTTACTAAAATCATGAAAATCGCTGGAGAGGAGTGTAATAATCGATGTTGGACAGCGACCCTTGTAAAGCGCTTTGAGCACGTTTAGTGGATATTGCTCTATATAAAAGCTCTTTTTTTAATACGTGGTTTGAGGTGGAGAAAAAAAATTAAGTGAAAAAAAAACACTCGAGCGTTTTACATAGGCAGTCAGCTTCTACACTCGTAGAATCGCCCTATTGCTTTAGTTTAATATAAAAGAGGCCTGCAAATCCTATTATTTCCCCGTTACATAATAAATGATAATAAGAAACAGCAATAAGTAATGGCTCGTATAGCTTTCTAAGAATATAATCTTTACAATAAAATTAGTAATGGATAAGAAGAAAAAAACAAGTTCCTGTCCCTCTTATATTTGACAATACAGGTTAGTCTGATATATTCTGTGTTCTAAATATTAATGTACGTATTTACAGATTGTTGTTTTATGACATCATTGAGCACTTAAACATTGCCACAGTATCTGGTTATTTTTGCGAAGAGCTGATCTTGAGGAAGCCGAGGTTCTTAGTCGGTCTGGCCGTCTTTCTGGTGCATAATATTGTGTGCCAGGCTGATGCAATGATGTCAGGCTGGAATACCTCCTCATATTCCAGCATCTGAAGGGATTGAAATCTGGTTTGATGTGATGAATATATAGGATGAATTCAGATTTCTCTGTATACTTCCTTGGCCTGTCTGCGGGAATTGTGTGCCCTCAGGCAGTGAATCATCCAGTAATTGTTGTACATTATATTTAATAGCAATAACTCCCTAAGCTTATGATAATGTTTCAAGGCCAGTCTAAAGTCAGACCGAGCAAACAGGTTCAAATGGTACAAACGGCTAAACGAACCTAATACCATTATAGTAAAATAGTCTACTGCGTGGGCGTTATAAGTATAGACCCATGAATATTTTAGGTAAAATAGATCATGACAGCACCTTTAAAGCATGAAGTTAACAAATGATAGTTATGCCGGTCTCATGAACTTTACAAGACTGCATTAGTCTAAATAAAACAACAATGTTATTATATATATATATATATATATATATATATATATATATATATATATATATATATATATCCAAGTCATAATGATATGTTGCATATCAAAGTCATACTAATATAGGAAGAGTAGGCAGATTATGTTGTTGATACATTGACTTAAGATTTGAAAGAATTTAATGTAATTAAATCAGTGTTTTCACTCACCCCTGCTTTGAATAGTACACCACTGAATAGAATAAAAAAACAAAGTCCTTTCCTGTGAAGATAGAGTTTTGGAAGAGAATGATTCGTTTCAATGTACCGGTTTTATAAGGTTCAAGTGATTATCTGACCGATCTACAGGCGTCTTTGTTTCGCAGCTAGTGTGTGGAGCGGTGGTGGACGTGTCTCCAGATGTTTAACACTTAAACAATTTCCATGGTACGGTGCCAGGCTGGGCGTGAGCGACACGGGTGGATTAGGGTTTTCTGGCACATAGGTGGGAAGATATCATTCTCGACAGGGGAGATAAATACGTGGTCAACCCATTTAACAGATGACTGGAATCAGCTTAAGGTAAGGATTATACCATGTTTAATTTCCATCGTGACAAGGAGAGAGTTAACCCCGATATAATACCAGTTTGAGAGGACAAGTCACAAGATGATATCACTGGCAAGGATTTCCCGTATTAAAATTCTCAAGGACAAAAGTAATAACAAAACACGAGCAAGACTCAAATATTCAACGAACACAAATTCACTGCCATATCATAGGGGAACTTCAAAAATCAACATCAAAAATTACTTTACTTATCCTCTTGGCGCTTGATCAGCACACACGTTTGACATGACCGTACCACTGAGCCATGGTGCCCCTTGTATGTTGTTATGTTTGTTTGAGGTCTTGAGCTTTTGACACATCACAGATGATAAACTAAGGGAAATAATTGATGATTAGTTACTATAATCCTTAGAAGGACTATCTCCGAGGTTACCAAATAATCAGTTGTACAATTGTCTATAAAATCATCCTTAAAGTAAAAAAAGATGAACATGTTAGAAGAAAAATTATGATTTTAAGTAAGTCAAGATAAGAAATAGATTTTAGTTAATTTAAAGTGTCAACAACAAAGGGTGATCATAGTGTTGCGTATTACTCCCCTTTGTTTTCATTACAGTCCACTCCGGATAATCGCAACTCAGTTAATCTCAACTTTCGGTTAATTGCAATATTTCCCAAGAAGCAGAATTAATTATATATATATAAGTCACCTGTTAATTGCAACAAACTTCGGTTAATCGCAACAATTTTTTTACCTCAAAAAGTGGAAAAGTCAAGAAATCAATCAAACAAAATATCATGATTAAATTTCATCATGGGTGAAATAATGAGAGGTTGAAGAATCGAAAGTGATCGGGGTTTAATGCTACATTAGTGTGTCACTACTCTATTTAATACAAAAGATGGTGGGGCTTTGCCATATGGATATGTGATGTCATCTGTAACCATTAAATAGGAGGCGAGGGGGCTGGGTATAGTCTTGACAACAGGAAGATAATGACAGTTGTAAAGTGAGATTGAGAGGTATCCTTTGTTTTGGGATTGACAACTGTGCATTGTGATTAACGGGTTTGGTGAGAGCTTAATATCAGTCATCACGGCTAATCTCTTGACTTGTACAAATGTTGAGAATAAAATAATGTGAATCCAATTTGATAAAGATGTCGGGTTGCATCAAAGCTGCTTTTGCATGTCAAAATCAATACAGGGCTGCCATATGGTTTTTATTTCAATCAATTGCTCTGTCTGTGGTGGACTAAGAACAAAATTTACAACAACTGGTTTGAGTTTACCATATATGTGTAAAATGTTGCAATAGTGGACAGGAAACTCAACTTCGGTTAATTGAAACTTCGGTTAATCGCAACAATTTCGTTGATCAGAAGGTGTCGCGATTATCCGGAGTGGATTGTATTTAATCAAGTGACGCAACACATTATGGTGACCCAACACAATACAAGCTCAGTCACGCAAGAAGACAATCAAATGGCGTGTCTGTTAATGGCATTTTTCTTAATTAAAGGTTTCAATAAATAATTACACAATTTCTGAATTTATTCCAGAGTAATCTTTTCTGACTGTTATCTTTAAATATAATCTTTGAACTTGTATTAGATTTCGGCACTCGTTCTTGATAATAGCACTCCTAAAGTCGTGCTATGATCAACACTTTGATGCCAAAAAACAGTGCAAGTTCAAAAATTGTTTATATTCTATAGTTTAATCCTTGTCCCTAAATTGTAATTGTAGATTGTTACAGATACACTCATTTTGCATCGAATGTCAACATGTAAAAATGTCAAGGTAGACCTCAGTTTCATTTTACGATTAGTTGCTTATAACGTTTGTGTTATGAGATAAGGCAGATAAGTCTTGCTCATTATATCATTTTTAATATATCTGACTCATGAAAAGCGTCTAATAAAAGTCACTCATAAATAATCTGTCATTTGGCAAGAGATATATCTGAGTTAGTATTGCAATATTAAGGTCAGGTTGATAATGGTGGAAAAGTACATATGTGTTAGAATATTTATTTGAAAGGTACTTTTAAGCAATACGTAATACCTTCAAGCACTTATGTATTGAAATAAATCAGTTAGAATAGAAATCAAACGATTGAGGTTTTGACGGTTTTGCAAAATCTCAGGCTATATTATATTCGTTAAGGTAAAGGTTAATCAAATCTGCGTGCAAAAACAATAAATTATAATAACCAATGTTTAAACTTATACTTCTTTGCGTCCGGATATAGGGGAACCTTAATATACTTCTTCGCGTCCGGATATAGGGGAACCTGAATGATTTATAATGTTTGTTACAGAGATTGAAGTAAGGAATGATCACTACTATACTGTGACTGTCTGGAAACGATAACAAACAGTTGAATGATTCGGGTTCATGTCTTCTATAGACAGTATGCGCTTGGCTAAGAAGCTCAAATGCACAATATTGCCATCCGGAAATATACAAACAAACACTCAAAACTATGTGTAACCTTAAACGTTTATAGTCTGGTTCATACAGTTTAGAGAGAATTACTCATAAATGACGATGGCAAAAAAAAAATGATAATAAAGACCCGAGTGGCGTAAACTTCTATCTATATAATCAACATTCATTGACAGTCAGAATAAAGGGTTTTGTTACACCCCTGTTGATGTTTTACTGGTTTCTTCTGAGCACGTTTAAGCTATCGGTCTTTACAGGAGAGGTTATATGGGTAAATATACATCTACCCATGATGTTCATTACCCAACTGTTCATCTATTCTTCTCTCTTACACAAAATACCGCACAATAGCCATTTACGCAACATTAAAAAAGACACGTCCCCTTAATGTCCCTCATGTCAACACCCCAATGAAACAGTAATACACCACTTGTTTTAGTGTCACCTCTTAAAGACTTCAGACGCACATTCTTCCCACCAATCCAAGCATCAGAAACAAAATGTATTGTCATATAATATGGAACGAAGTTCTACGCAATGACACAAGACCAGCTGGTCGCTGGTTCTGATAGATAAGTAAGTTATACCCCTGTAAAATAGAATCATGTTTTGTACATGGACACAATACCAGAGTCATAGCAGGGTTTTTAATGACATAAAAGACGCGTAAACTGACAAGTAAATTGCCTATGTAAAGTTAAAAGGGTTGTAAAGGTCTAAAAGTGAAACGGAAGCGGGCAAGTTACTGCCCACTATTTCCGGGACACGTTAAATGTTGCATCAACATGCTATGTTTGAGTTTCGTCTTCAAGTCGAATCGATTGTAACTGAGTGGTATTCGAATGTACTTTATTGTACGAGTACTTATAACGATTTAATGGCCACATTATTGGAAATCAATCTGTCGATTACATTGTCCATAATAAATGAAAAATAGATAGAATAAGTCGTCATTTATTCCCAAAGGAGACATTTTCTAACGTTTATTCCAATTGTAGAATAAAATAATTCAACTCAGAACAGCGCAGCTAAGCGAGCGAGGTAACTTGCTCAAGTTCGAACAACGCGGCGAAAGAATCAAACTCTCGTACAAGCAAAGAACATGTTGTTGTGCCACACGAACCCTAATAATAATAATAATAATAATAATAATAATAATAATAATAATAATAATAATATAATAATGATAATAATAATGATAATAATAATAATAATAATAATAATAATAATAATAATAATAATAATAATAATAATAATAATATAATAATAATAATAATAATAATAATAATAATAATAATAATAATAATAATAATAAAAATAATAATAATAATAATAATAATAATAATAGGGAAGGAAAGCCCTATACTCTTTTGGTTCCTAAATTTTTGGGAGTATTAACAATCATTATGTTACTTAAAGATGGCATAACTATTTCAGTAGAAAAATTTATAGGCAGATTTTTAGGATTATGGGGCGTAGAAGAGCGAGGATGGATCTTTATTGACGATCAGAATATATTTAAACTAGAAATTAAAATACCATCACTCTAACAACAGAAGATGAATTACAAAATGTATGTATTCAGTCCTCCGGAAGAGTGGTTTTACACTTCCAATAAAACACAAACCCATTTTTTGACATCACAATTTTCTTCCCTACTGAATATATTATAACTCAAGTCATTAGGAAAAAAAATACCCCCCCCCCCCCCACTCTTTCTTTTTTTACACCTTTACACGAGGTATCCGGGTTAAAATCTGACAGAGTGATTGAGCGTTTTTATCCAGACAGTAGTAGCTAATAGCGATGAGACTTACGCTTTATTGAAATCCGGATCGCATGTTGGCACATCTCTATTGAGAAAACAGTTGGCTCTGTTGTGATAAAATATATAAACCTAAAGCAAAAAAATCGCGTTGACGACAATAAAATCAACTTCGCTGTCTTGAAAAATAAAATCAACTTCGCTGTCTTGAAAAATAAAATCAACTTCGCTGTCTTGAACAATAAAATCAACTTCGCTGTCTTGAACAATAAAATCAACTTCGCTGTCTTGAACAATAAAAACCAACTTCGCTCGATCAATTTTGTATAGTCGAAGTTTTTATTTCCAACCATACAGGACATTTAAACTAGTTTGTCTGAAACTAAAGCACCATCCTTTGAATTGTTTTGAAATATAAAAGCCCATTTTGATTGATTGACTAATACAAACGTGGCAAAAGTGCCGGCAGCCTATGGGACGCCACGTCTACGTCTTAATTCTTAGGACCGTACGTGTCACCCCTTTTAGGACGAAACATCACCCTAGAGAGCTGGGCCATGCTTTCACAATGTCAGTGAAGAGAAAAGTTTACCCCAAAGGAATCAAAAAAATTCCTTCGCCCTACTAGAATGACTCCTACAATAGCAATGTAAAAACATCTCGAACTTTTCTGAAATCTGTTCTTGAGATTGTTTTTTTTTTATTGTTTTGTTGTTTGTGTGTGTGGGGGGGGGTATATTTGTATCTTTTTGTTTTTGTTTTTGTTTTGTTTTGTTTTGTATATGTGTGCTTGTGTGCGTGCGTGTGTGCGGATGCGCTGAGGCACGTGCCATATGTTGAGCTGGATCTTTATTAGTAAAGTATTTATGTTTTCATTGCTTTTTGTTGTGGCTAAAGAAGGGTTTTGAGCCGAAACGTACTCTGTTTTATATTTTTGTTCTTTTTTTTTGAAGCTGTTATATTAATTTTTGTTTACTACTTTACTGCTGTACATTGCCAAAGAACATTTATATTTTTTTTTATCCATTTGGTTTTTTAAATAGTCTTACTTTGTATATCAATGAATGAAGATGAATCACAGTTTGTCAAAAATTCACAAACTTTAAAATCCTTACCGCTTTGATATCTCAGAATTAGACTTTTGATAATTTGGGGATCTTAATCTATTTGATGTATGTTTGTCCTTATTTCTGGCCAAAGCGGCAAACATTATTTTTTCAGTTTATGGCAGTCCTGATTGTGCTGTGAATTTTTTATTAAATTTAAATCTCAAATATTTTCACTCGATTTGATCAGAAAACAAATTAGTTCGCCAATAAATATTTTTTTAAAAACTTAAACAAAAATAATAATAATGAATTAATAAAACTAATATATTTTAATCAATTAAAATTAATGAATTAATATAATTAATCTTGTCGAACACTTCACAAACGTTAGGCCTCTTTTATTCGCTCTGAAGTCTCGGGTTCATTATTTTTCAATCTAGTTATGTGTCATCGTAAACAGTCCCGATATGTGGTAAAATATCACTAGCCATCACTACACCATCATATCATTGTGCGGCTATGTTATCTTGTGGTAAGACACTCACTTTCTGATGGGAAGGTCCTTGGTTCGAGCCTTGCTCGGCGCATAGTTGAGTCCTTGGAAAGGGCTCTTTACTCAAGTTCTATCACCGTACTCAGGTGTAAAATGAATATCTGGGCGTTAACAGCGTTGTCTCTCTCCGAAAAAAAATGTAATATCACCTAACAGGCGTCAGTCATGTCCCGTCCAACATGTTACGTATCGCTGTTGGCCAGGGATCCTTTCTAAAGCGCTTTGAGCACGTTAAGTGGATATTGCTCTATATAAAAGCTCAATCTTTTTTCTTTTTTTTTTTAAAGCCAAGATAAGAAAAAAAGTTTTCTGCCAGACTTTGGCCAGATGGTTTTTACTGTGAAATCTTACACTAAAATGACAAACTATGAAATCTATCGCCTCAAAACGGTAATGTGTCAGGCCTTACCAGGTAAAAAGGGTTTTTGTAATGAAATTACCAGAAATGTGAAGTTTTAGGGGGTTTTTTCAACTTAAAAACTTGAAGAAAAAGACATGAGCTTTTATATAGCGTACTATCCACTCACTGTGCTCAATGCACTTTATAAAGGGCCCCTGACCAACAGCAATACGTAACATGTAGAATGAGATTTGACGCCTGTTAGACGATATTACAATTTTTTTCCGACAAAGACAACGCTGTTAACGACCGGGTATTCGTTTAACACCTGAGTACGGCGAGAGAGTGTGAGTAAATAGCCTTTTCCAAGGACTCAACTATGCACTGAGCGAGGCTCGAACCCAGGAGAACTTACAATCAGAAAGATAGTACCATACCACAAGACCACATAACAGCAGTGGAGGAGTACATATATAAATATATATATATATATATATATATATATATATATATATATATTAATATATATACTATATATATATATATATATATATATATATATATATATAGAGAGAGAGAGAGAGAGAGAGAGAGAGAGAGAGAGAGAGAGAGAGAAAGCCCAACGCTTGTTTGAAAGAGAATTTGGAAATTAGAGCAAAAAGAAAAACAAAAGATGGAAATTACTGACATGGGATTGTTTAATAGACAAAAAACGTTTATGTGTAGATTTGGAACTATTCTTTTAAAAAATATACTCAGATGACAACGATTCTCAGGTGACGTGATGTAAAACATCCCCAAATCGCATGACAGGAACACATTATTATAGGTAAATCCCAATGACAAACAACTGAGTGGAATTCTATCAATCAAGTTGGAAGACGAGGGTGTGGTGGAATAACATCTGTGACCATTCGCCTCAAAACGGTATTAAGTCGGGTTGGTTAAAAATTGAAAATTGTTGAAAATTGAATTTATAGCCAGAAATATCAGACTTGTGTTGAGTTTGTATGTTTTATTGAGGAAAATGGATACCATATTTTATCGTGCTAATGCCAACAATTTATATTTTAGACCAGTTTAACATTTAATTCGGCTTTTAAGCATGTGGTTCGTTCCGACATAATACCGTTTTGAGACGGGTGGGTCATATATATTATTATTATTGAGCATGTCACGTGACCTTAACGACTCTGCAAGTCTGGAACATCATAAAATCTGAATGAGCTGGGAGTGAGGGGAGGGAGGAGGGGGGGGGGGGGGGGTTCGAGAATTAAATCGTCCCAACGTATTATTTGTTCCATTGGATCCAAAAAAAAAGTATTATTGTGTCGTCGGAGTGAAGCAGATACAAATAAGATACCTTAAAGGCAAAATATCTAGAAATGTAAACTTTTGATTTTTGTCCCTTGAAGAAATAATCTTCACCCTACTCAATAAAACACGTGCACTCTCTTCGTCTCATATTATCTAAATACTAAAACTCTACGTCTGTTTATATATATATATCTATCTATCTATCTATCTATATATATATATATATATATATATATATATATATATACCTATCTATCTATCTATCTATCTATCTATCTATCTATCTATCTATCTATCTATCTATCTATCTATCTATCTATCTATCTATCTATCTATCTATCTATGAGACGCCCAAGGAATTTCTCACAAACCACTTCTAACTTAAAACTAGAAACTCTACCAGTATCTGAATGGTTAACATTTCACGATTCGGATCGTTTGAAACAAGTCCAATTTCTTTTTATTTCGTCAATACTTTTAAAATCTAACTTTAAGCATCTTTATCACCCCGACACAATAACGTTTTGATACGATTGGTTAAATATAGATGGAACGAAATTGACGTCATTCAGTTATTTGTTATTGTTTGAGCCAGCCATTTAAATGATCAAATTTCACCAAATTCAATCAATCAGATTATACACGTTTAAAGATAAACAATTTTTGTGTCATGGTACGTTACATCCGGCTGGCAGATGTTGTGAATATTTTAGATAATCGCATAGCATCAATAGCCCATGGGCTAATGGTCAATGTTAGAAAATCTGACCGGGTATCAAAAAGGTCTATCTTGTATTCCTATCGTTGGTGGAGAAAGGCTAATTTTATTAGGAATGGTTGTTTTTTGTTTTTGTTTTTTTTTTGTTTTTTTTTGTTTTTTTGTTTTTTCTTGTGTTTTGTTTCGGCTATGTCTGGGCACTCTTATAGTAAATTATACCATTCCATTATATTAACACCGCACCAGTGCATGTTTCCCTGCTTTCCAATTTCGTTAAGTACATCGTCTTAATCAAGGTTGTTTATTACTTTTAAACTTGGCGCGCTTACTCTCGTAAATTTAAGTATTACACCGTCTCAACTATCGGGTAACCTATGGAATGTAATAGTATAGATAGTTCAAAGATGACGTCACTCAGGTCTTTTGTTATTGTTTTTTTTTTTGCCATCCGCGTTTATGAGTAATGCTCACTGAATTGTATTAACCTGACTATAAACGTTCATGGATACACACAGTTTTGTGTGTTGGTCCGTTATACTTCCGGATGACTTCTTTGCCAAGCGCATACTATCTATAGCACGTTTGGCCGGTAACCAGACATTTATGAGGTTCTAGACCCAGTAGTAGCCGGTTGATATTTTTCAGATGTTTTTCCTGTCTGTTTGCTTTTTGCTTCGTCTAGTACTGTTTAATACACATGTTTTTTTTATATTTTTAGACACAAATAATATAAAACTTTAGGTTAGATAAAACCTATTCGTTATGTTTGAAAATAAACAGAATTCTATTCTTTTACATTTACAGTGCAAAAAAATATTCACAGTTCTTATTTTTTTACCATTTTAATTCTAAATTCACTTACTTGAGCTTTTATATAGCGCATTATCCACTAAACGTGCTCAAATGCGCTTTACAAAGGGTCCCTGATCCGTAGCAGCACATAACACGTAAACGAGACATGTTGCCTGTTAGGTGATATTGCAATTTTTCCGAAGAGACAATGCTGTTAACAACCAGTTACTCATTTTACACCTGAGTATAATGAAAGAATGTGAGTAAAGAACCTTTTCAAGTACTCAACTATGCGCCGAGCGAGGCTCGAACCCAGGACCTTCCGATCCAAAAGCGAGTGTCATAACACAAGACCACATAACCGCACTTTTCATAACCTAATCATCCTCTAACATTACACCATTTTGAAACGGTGGGTTACAAATAAATAACCATCGATAATAAAAAGTGGTCAGACTGTAGATAGACCAAATTCATTTCACAATGTACGCAATGGCGCAAACGACCAGACCAGCCCCTTCAATCCAAAGTACCCAGTCAAGATAAATGAGACGAAAACTGGCATCGCTCCTTCAAAAATCCCAATTTCCGAGATATTATATTACTGGCACTGGGTCAGGGTGTGAAAATGACTAGGATTAT
>NC_088364.1:45431117-45476117 GCF_034508935.2 Berghia stephanieae | reverse complement strand
TCTTATCTTGCTTAAACTTTTATTTCTTAACATCAGACTGATTTTGACATAACGCTATTTTGAGAGGATTATTCACATGTTTAGCTTTTGTCTCCTGTGAAGAAAAAAATATCAATATCCACTAAACTTTTTTTGTTAGCTTTTTTTTTTTGTTTTTTTTTTCTTTTTCCTTTTCATTTGTAATCTATCTCCGTCGAAAACAATAACAATCCTGTATTTTTTAAACCTGAAATGTTTCTAAACAAAAACATTTTTAAAAATTATAGAAATTCTCCAAATGTCTGTCTGTGTCCCATTGGAAGGTCTTTGATTGAGTTAGTCGAATTTTAAAACCGGAGTCTATGGATAACTCAATTGCTACGGGATGAAATTCAAGAAGATGTGGTGAGCGGAATGAGACCATGGCCAGATATGCTGTGCGTTGGCCAAAAAAATGTTTTTAAAAAATTTTTGGCCAAAGAAATTGATTAATTCAAATATCGCTTGATTAAGATAACGCTCAAGTGACAATAAAGCTTAACCCTGAGACTTTGAAGTCAAAAGTTTCAATTTTTTTTTTAAACGTGACTTTGAAGTCAGAAGTTTCAAATTTATTTTTAAACGTGGGGTCGTTTTAATGAATCGATATTTGGAGTGAAGTTTCCTGGCCAAAGTAAAATAAATCTGCAATGTGGCAGAAATGGGATGATCACAAAAAAGGGAGAAGTTGTACTAAAAAAAAATCTCTCACTCATCTCACTATATTTTTTTCTTCTTTATTCCGTTGAGGAAAATGGTGGTTGGGATGAGTGTGGAGAGAAGGGGGGGGGGGGAGGAGACCGAAGCTTCCTCAAAGAGTTGAGATTACATCTAAGGTGTTATCGCCCAAAGGACAGCACATAACGCCTGGGTTCACACATTTGTCGTAACTACTTATTGGGTTATTTAAACAATACAATAAATATTTGATGTTGCCCTTTGCACATCGTTTTGTGTGATCTGATTGGCTGACTTTCAAAATGTGAAACGTTTTATCTAGGTTTAATCACTCAATGAGCAAATCACTTATAGATAGTATGCGCTTGGCTAAGAAATTCACGACATTGCCATCAGGAAGTAAAACGAACCAATTCACAAAGCTATATGTAACCATGAACTTTTATAGTCTGGTTAATAGTTTAGTGAGAATTACTTGTAAACATGGATGGCAAAAAAAAAAACAAAAAAAAAACAAAGACATAAGTGACGTCATATTTGTTCCATCCAAAGGATCATTTTATCTGGAAAAGACAGAAATAGCTCAAGCGTCAGTAACAATACAGTGCTGCTCGATGAGCTGTAAGGGGTCAATACCACAAAATACTCCCAGTTAGATTCATCGGATTGAGATATAGAAGGCAATTGACGTTACTCAGTTCTTTGTTATTGTTTTTAGACAGCCATTTTGGCGATTAGTTTTTCACCAAATTATATATTAATCAGACAATAAACTTTCAAGGCTACATACAGTTCCGTATGTTGGTATGTTACATTTGGCTGGCGGATATTGCGAGTATATTATTTAATCGCATATCATCAATAAGTTAACACGTTCAGTAGAGACCAAAACAAACACTTGTAAAGCGCTTTGAGCACATTTAGTGGATATTGCCCTATATAAAAGTTCTTTTTTAAACACTTGTTGACATGAATGACAATGAACTATCATATATTGCAAAAAATAAGACAAAATGTATTTTCGGACATAAACATAGATAAATCGAGAACGGTTTGCATCGATTTTGTTAAATTTAAAACGCTGCGTTTAAAAACATGAATTCATGATCTTATTGGAATATTATTACATTAACCCTTTCCTTGCCAATTATAGGAAAAATCGTTACATTCATTATGATAGAACAATCATTTTCTAATTCATATTCATTTTCTTGTACGTCACAAAAATTGAAGAATTGTTTTGTTAAACTTAGAAGAACATAATGCTGTGTTTTGATTAACAAAATGGTGCAGGCCTCTATATCATGTATTTATTCCTTTTGAGTAAGAGTTTTAAAAATTCAAGTTCTATGTTGGATGTTTATGACGTTTCGTGGAAAACCAGGAAAATAGTCGGTAAAGAAAGAGTTAACAGTTTAAATGTTTTCTTTCTAGCTCATAAATAATAATAATAATAATAATAATAATAATAATAATAATAATAATAATAATAATAATAATAATAATAATAATAATAATTAATATAATAATAATAATAATAATAATAATAATAATAATAATAATAATAATAATAATAATAATAATAATATAATAAAATAATAATAATATATTTTCTTTATTCTTCCCTAAGGGGACATTTTTCTTTAGCATCTATTCCAAAGGAAGACTGGAATAACACATGTGTCAGCTGCAGTGCAGCGCCGCAAAGTGAACTAAGGCAAATTGGTTTACTCAAGGCCACACAGCGCGGCGGGCAGTCAACTCGGTATCTTTCGGGTTCAAATCAAATACCGTATCGCTGAGCCACGCTGTACCATATCAACGGGAAGCCGTCTTCTGATGGCATTGCTAAAATAAATATCTAGCATGCCAAATGTTGAACTGACGCAGGCCAAACTGTCAGTGTCACTTGCAAACTCCTATACGCACCTTTCAATCTACAAACGTGTTCGCTGCTTTGAATAAAATTCACGATTCGAATTCCAAATGTACAGAGGGAGTTAGGTCTCCTGCTCAATGAAAAAAGGGGATCCCGAAGCAGAATTTAAATTTGGTTACTTCGGTTGATAAAAAAAACATCTTTATCTAGCCAGCGATCCCCAGGATCGTTCCATGCAAGCATCCATTTTAACGTCACTCTAAAACAAAGCTGTCTGTGACTGTAAAACTTTTTTAAAAACGTAAAAAAATAATACAATTCTCTCCAACAGAAATACAATCCAAACCATTTCAAACCAAAAGTAAGGGACTTTTTCTAAAACTATTAGTTCAATATTTGGCCGGTTTCTCCCTTTTCAGTTGGAAAGATACCAGAAAAGGGAAAATGAACTAAGATCGAGAGAGAGAGAGAGAGAGAGAGAGAGAGAGAGAGAGAGAGATAGCGGATGTGGAGGACAAGAGCGAACTAAAGTTAAAGTGATTTGTAATGAAATCTTCATGTAAAAACAAAACATTCAGAGATTCATTGGAAACACGACCCAAAATTATACTTACCAGTCGAAAATAAAAAAATCCATTAAGGAGATAAACGGTTGATAAGCCAAAATAAAAACCGTTACTTATTGCAGTTCTCGAAGTCTTAGGCCA
Source organism: Berghia stephanieae (assembly GCF_034508935.2). NCBI lineage: Eukaryota > Metazoa > Mollusca > Gastropoda > Nudibranchia > Aeolidiidae > Berghia > Berghia stephanieae. The sequence goes on along the minus strand of NC_088364.1, from coordinate 45,472,835 downwards.
TTATAATGTTTCTGTTTGCCATGCTAACGCTTTCTGTTGTATTAGGCGGACGGTAAGAGCTGTTTCAAATCCTCGAGTTGAAATGGTTTTACATAGCGCCAAATCCTGACCTTTGGACACGAATAAACCAAGTGCAAATGGATGTCCAGGTCAGACGCAAAAAGTGGCGATGGGTTAGCCATCCCATGCGGAAAGAGCTCTGTATTATTACCAAGCAGGCTCTTGAATCGAACCCACAGGGCAAGAGGAAATAGGGTCGTCTAAAAAGACTTGGAGGAGAAGCCTTCACCAAGATTTGTGCGTCTCCAATCTTACCTGGAGTGAGGTAAAAGTCTGTGCCAAGGACAGAAGAAGATGGAAGAGTGCTGTTGAGGCCCTGTGCTTCGTCAAGTAAGTCAATAGTTGTTTGTCACCCATTGGATTGGCTGCTAGTCTATTGCAAATTAATATTCGACAGATCTACCAGACACAGCAACCCAAATGCTACAGGGAAGTCAGAAAACGCTCGACGTGTTCCAGGACAGAAGCTTGTGCTTTACCCAAAAGCTAATGGGACCGCTTCTATATATAGAACGAAGTTGACGTCACTCAGTTCTTTGTTATTGTTTTTTAGCCAGCCGTTTTAATGAGTAGTTCTCACTAAATTGTATTATTCAGACTATAAACATTTAAGGTTACACATAGTTTTGTGTGTTGCCGTTGGTTCGTATAGATAGTACGCGCTTGACTAAGGGGTTCACAACATTGCCATCCGGAAGTATAACGGACCAATACACAAAGCTTTGTGTAATCATGATCGTTTATAGTCAGATTTATACAGTTTAGTGAGAATTACTCATAAACGCGGATGGCAAAAGAAATAACAAAGACCAGAGTGACGTCAACTTTGTTCTATCTTCATCCAACCGGCAATGCTTCCATATTGCTCAACACAAACAACTTATTTATGTCTTATTATTGATATCTCATTCCAGTCAAATTGAGATCGACGATCTCGAGGAAAATGTCAGAAAGAAGCTGTCTTTCCTCAAACAAAGTTTCTTCAATCCATCGATTGGGTCTTTTAAAAGAAACATGATCAATTGAGACTAATTGTGCTCATCTCATATTTTGACAAAATCGTGTCTCAAGTGTTATTGAATTCAATAATGTTTGCGGAGGAATCGTTTAATGCTAGACGAGCTACCAAAAGGAAGGAACGAAGTTGACGTCATTCGGGTCTTTGTCACTGTTTTAAGACAGCCTGCTGGCTGATTAGTTCTCGCTTATTTCTATCAATCAGAATATAAACGTTAGAGGTAACACATAACTGTTATGTTATATATGGCTAGCGGATGTTGTTAGTATTTTATCTAAACGAATAGCATCAAAAGAGGTAAAGTCGGGGGGAAACACCAATCAGACCGTGATTGGATGGTGAATTGAGCACTCATTTTCAACTTTCTGTATGGGGAGGGGGGGGGGGTGAGTGGAGGAAGTGGGGGGGGGGGGGTGAAGACGCTGACAGTGGTAACTCCATCTGTCATGAAAATGATGACAACAAAAATTTGAAACTGGTCAATATGTTTTAACTGTCATTATAATAAAACAATTTTGCCGATTATTGTAGAAGAATGTGTTTTTTGTTGTTTTTTTTAATTCTTATTTTATTGACTAATTTAGGCACCTCTAACTTGTGTGACGTAATGCCTTCATTGGGTATTTTAATAGTGTGAACTAGATTCCGGGGAAAAATAAAAATAGAAATCGTTAAAACAACAAATGTTGGACTTTTGTATCTGTGGGTGACTCTTTTCTCAAAAGGATAGAAAAGTCGTGACATCAAACTTTCTACTCTTTTTTTTTGGGTTCCTAAATCCTTGTGAGTGTGTATGTAACCAGTCCTTTGGAGTATTCATAATGAAAAGATTACATAAAAGTGGCATAACTATTTCAGTAGCAGGATGTATAGGCAGACTCTTAGAATTTCGGGACGTAAAAGAGAGAGGATGGATGGATGGATGATCTTTATTGACGACTCGAATATATTTAGACTAGAAAATAAGATCCAATCACTCTGACACCAGAAGATGAATTACACATAGTATGTATCCAGTCCCAGGGAAGAGTGAATTTACACTTCCAATGAAATAGCACTTTTTTTCCCCTATTTTTAATTCTAATTCAAATTGATTTCCATAATTCTGAACACGTATTCCATTTTTTTGGATATAGCAGATTCCGACATAACACCGTTGTTTGAAGCGATGATTTTTCAAGACCACTAAATAAAGAAATTACAAGAAATTCTGGAATAATCTTAAACAGCGACTTTATTCTGGTATTTGAGGCGACTGGTCCTATATAAAAGGAACGTCATTGATGTCACACAGCTCATTCTTATTGTTTTTAGCCATCCATTTATATGAGTAGTTCTCACTAAATTCTCACAATCAGACTACCAACATTCAATGTTACGCATAGTTTTGTGTGTTGGTACGTTATATCCGGCTGGCGGATGTTGTGAGGTTTTTTTTTGGCTAAACGCACAGCATTAATAGATAAAGAAAACAAGTACTTAAATCAATTAATTCCATTTAATAGAAAAAAATTCTGATAAAATCAATCAGGATGGCCACGTTATTGGATGGACATCGAGGTGACTACCTTGACCACTGATCACCGCGGTGTTACTGAGGTCCTGACACGGTGTCCTCTTAATTTGATAATCCGTCGGATACTATCAGGGCAACCATTTGTACAGCGATGTCCGGTTGGACAGGAATGTCAACCACTATTTGATACAACATCGTCAAAATATGAGTCGACGAGCATCATGTACGAGTAAGAGTTGTTATGTACTCGATTACTTTTTAAATAATCAAATAAATAACTGTACTTCTTGCATCAGGAGGCCGTATCTTTTTTCTATTAAACTCATTTAGGCCTAGTCATTCTACCCTACTCTCCGCATAGATAGTAAAGCATAATGATGCCAAGTTTACAATAACAATTTGTGATTATCCAGTGTTAAATTTCACTAAAATTAGAGTCTTTAAAAAAGAGGTATCATATAAAAGTTTATGAACATGTCTTTAAACAAATGATGACTAGATCGGAATCGACTGAGCGATAGAATAAAATATTTCTTACATTCTTGCATTTTGGAATTCGAACTTTTGTCCTAACGCGCACTCGCAAGTTTTTGCTGTGGTCGGGAACACGTCCGGAATTCCAAAAAGCAAGAGTGAATGAATTGTGGATTCTAATCTCGCCATCCGACGTTTGAATACCTCTTTTGGACATTTTAGTAACGCCATGTGGCCTCAAAGTCCCTCAAAGTTTTATAAACAAAGACCTAAAGGAAAGCAAAATGTGATGTGAAAATATTGAGTCCTATTTCATTGGAAGTGTAAAACCACTCCTAAGAGGAACTGAATGCCTACCATGTGTAATTCATCTTCTGGTGTCAGACTGATGGTATCTTAATTTCTAGTCTAAATATACTATGCTTATCGTCAATAAAAATCATCCGTCTTCGCTCTTTTATGTCCCGTAATCTTACGAACCTGCTTATACATCCCGCTACTAAAATTGTTATGCCACCTTTATGTAACCTATTCATAATTAGCACTCTGAACGACTTGTTACATACAAACTCCCAAGGATTAAGGTAACAACAGAGTAGAGGGTTTGATATCATGGCTGTTCTTCCCTATTGGTTATGTTCCCTACCACTATGTGTCTGGGTGTCTCGCAAGTTAGGGCGCCAACCGCTCAATGTTTACAAAATTTGTGGTGCACTGTGGTCACTTTGTGTTGCTGAAAGAATCTGGTCTATTCGAGAAAGACCTTTTTTACACGAAGAGTTTCCTTCAAGCAGGTTAACCAGATAATTGCCGTACTAATGAAAAACAAGTATTTAAAAATGTGGCCAGAAAACTCGTCCTTAAATAAAGATAACTCTCATCTAGGCAAAAACTCTCAATTTGGGATAACAGATGTCCATTGGTGTAAGTACTGTATGTTAATTGAATAACCCGGGACTCATAGATAAGAGTAAAAATACATCCACGTTAATAGCTTGCCTTGCAGAGAAACAAAAGGTCACGGAGTAACCATCAATTATGTAAGTTTTTCTATAATCAGGGCGATGCTGTAGCACTTATAACATGGTGTTTGTAGAGGACGGGCTGTAAATGAAAATCAAAATCTTAATAATTAAGATTTCGATTCCTCCTACGTCCTAAATGGTACTTAATGACAAAGATAGCGCGAAATGCTTTTATCAGGAAATAACAAAGGTTTAAAACTCGACCAAATATTCAGAAACATCCTTTTCTCCTCAAATCTCAATTTATTTATTTTTTCCCCATTATCTGTAATTGCCAGGCATTTCTGTTCGGTAGAATACTCACAAAACATCTTTTTTTTTCTTTTTGATCAGAATTTTTTGGGATACGAGTATCACTCAAATTGCCCGAAACGATTGAAATTGAAACTTCAAACAAGTCTCGGATTTAGGATTACTTTTGACGAGTTGATGCTCATCTCAATATCGATATCCAACGTTAAATATTTCAGACCAATATGAAAGCAGTTGTTTTATCAGTGTAAAGCAGTTTACCATGATAATCACATACAATGGTATCGCTCAGGACATTTTATTAAATAATAAACCAGTTATTGGGCAAGAAAAGAACTCAGAATAGCCTAAGCAATACCAATATCCGATACTGCCCAACGCCAGTCAATACATTCTTCTGAAGAGATTGTGTTACTTCCAGGACTTGGTAATCGATTACATCAACAAATGTGATTTCGACAGGAGTACATCCAGTGCCAGCATCAACAGTCATTAATATTTGAGAGAAAACAACTTATGAAATGGTTGGGACGAAAACATAATCACTTCTCGTCTCAATCTCCACTACACTCCCACGACTTTTTATACTCGTGGTATAACGCTAAAATAGCAAAAGAGTCGATAATACGAGAAATACAATGAAATAAATAGATAGATATAAAGATAGATAAATAGATAGATAGATAGATAGATAGATAGATAGATAGATAGATAGATAGATAGATAGATAGATAGATGCATACTTAGATGGATATTATATATATATATATATATATATATATATATATATATATATATATATGAGTGTTGGTGGACACTTGTAGGTACGAGAGTGCTCGATAATATTAATTAGAGCAAATATAATAGGCAAGGACACTCACATTTTTCTTTCGATACGATCGTTTCAATGGGTTTCCAGATCCTCGGATAGGTCCATAGTGTACTTTTACTACAGAGGAAATGGAAACCCATTGAGACGACCATATGGACAGACAAATGTGAGTGTCTCTACTTAAATATATATATATATATATATATATATATATTATTTATATATATATATATAATATATATATATGTGTGTGTGTGTGTGTGTGTGTGTGTGTTTAGAAAGATAGATAGATAGATAGATAGATAGATAGATAGATAGATAGATAGATAGATAGATAGATAGATAGATAGATAGATAGATAGATAGATAGATAGATAGATAGATAGATAGATAGAGAGATAGATAGATGATAGATTGATTGATTGATTGATTGAAAGATAAAAAATGATGGATATATGTATGGATAAAATATAAGTAAGATAGCTAGATGACTAAACAGAATATCCTTGGGAAAATATGAATTCAGAGAAAAATATTAATAAACCAATGCATTGATAGAAAGATGGATTGCTTGATTGCAGGAAAGAATGGTTGGGTGATAGATTTATTTAGTGATTGATATATTGATATAGATATTTGAAGTTAGACAGACAAATTAATTTATAAAAGGGAGATCGATAGTCATGTGGGTAAAGTGCAGCATGATAGATAGATAAAAAAAAAGAAAGTATAAATAAGGAACACTACTGTGATGTAATCCTGGTTCCAATCTCCTGGAAGTGTAATACCAGTCCTCCGGATCTAATGGTTTCAGTGTGATCACATCTTATTTTCTAGCCTAAATAATTTATGGTCGTCAATAAAAATCATCCCTCCTCGCTGTTTTACACTAAGTGATTATAAGAATCTGTCTATACATCCTGCTTCTAAAATAGTTATGCCATCTTATGATTCAATACGTATTCTATCCCTGGTTTAAGCAGTTTCGGGAGGGCTGGTACACACTTCTAATGAGTTTTGAACCGGAATAGAGGAAGGTGTGACGTTATGGCTTCTGCTTTTCAATATAGATACACTGGATGTTAATAGGTAGAAAGGTCTAAAGATAGATAAATGGAATATCCAGATAAAATAGATTTTACGCAGATAGCTAGAATTAACAGACATATAGATAGATAGATAGATAGATAGATAGATAGATAGATAGATAGATAGATAGATAGATAGATAGATAGATAGATAGATAGATAGATAGAGAGAGAGAGATTATTGGATGGATAGATAGATAGATAGATATATAGATAGATAGATAGATAGATTGATTGATTGATTGATCGATAGATAAATGGATATATTAGATAGTTAGATGATTAGATAGATAGATAGATAGATAGATAGATAGATAGATAGATAGATAGATAGATAGATAGATAGATAGATAGATAGATAGATAGATAGATAGATAGATGATTAGATGGATGGTTAGATAGATGGATAAAAAAATGATTGGATGGATAGATAGATAGATGTAGATGATGATGGTGACGACGATGAAGACGGTAGCAGTAATGGTTGCACGACAAAAGTACCATCATCAATAATAAAGTAAACGATTACCATAGAAAGAAGACTGCATCCCAAGCAAAGAGAAAAGTCCACACGAAATCTATCTGTTTCACAGCACGGCTCCCTACTCTGGTCCACACTCAATATATCAGCTCTGTTATAGCACGGTGGTCCTTATGTGAGTGTGACCGCCTGTGGCCACGGACCACCGTCGTCAGGATTCATGAATAAGGAATCAGGTATCTGGAAACAGATATTCTGGACTTTGAGCCAAGAATATTGTCTTCTGTTATGACATTCAGGAGTATCTTGCAGTGCTCCAGGCGACAATGTTTTGGTCTTTCCACATCTCTCCTCAAGATGTTCTCTATAACTCTTTCTATTATAGTGTCAGAGTATCGATCTATTTATCTATCTGTTTAACTACATCACTCTGTCTATCTATATGTTTATCCATCTATCCAGGCATATGTCCACCTATTTGTCTCTTATTTTTTAAGTTATTACAATGATTTAAGGCAAAACAATTTATGTGTCTATTTGTTTATCTAGCCCCTCTGTCTATTCATTCGTTTGTCAATCTTTCTGGCCATCTGTCCATCTAATCTATCTGTCTATTAATTTGTCCCTTCCTTCATATAGATAGAATGCGCTTGGGCAAGGAGTTCACAACATTGCCATCCGGAAGTATAACGGACCAACACACAAACTCTGTGTAACCATGAACTTTTATAGTCTGGTTAATACAGTTTAGTGAGAACAACTCACAAACGCGGATGGCAAAAACAATAACAAAAGCCTGAGTGACGTCATCTGCATACTATCTATAGATAGAATGCGCTTGGCCAAGGAGTTCACAACATTGCCATCCGGAAGTATAACGGACCAACACACAAACTCTGTGTAACCATGAACTTTTATAGTCTGGTTAATACAGTTTAGTGAGAACAACTCACAAACGCGGATGGCAAAAACAATAACAAAGGCCTGAGTGACGTCATCTGCATACTATCTATAGAAATAGAGCAAACACCACACACACACACACACACACACACACACACACACACACATATTGATACTGTGCATTTAGTAAAAAACCTCATAACATCTACAAGCCGGATATAACGTACCAATACTCATAACAATGTGTAACCTTGAACGTTTCTCGTCTGATTGATACAATTCAGTGAGAGCTACTCATAACAATGGCTGGCTAAAAAACAATAACAAAGAGCTGAGTGATGTCACTTTCGTTCTATCCATAGATAGTATGCGCTTGGCTAAGAAGCTCACAACATTGCCACCCGGAAGTATAAAGGACCAACACACAAAACTCTGTGTAACCTTGAACGTTTATAGTCTGGTTAATACAGTTTAATGAGAATTACTTATAAACGTGGATGGCATAAACAACAATAACAAAGACCTGAATGACGTCAATCTCAATCTATCTATTGATACCATGCGTTTGATAAGATAGCATCCGCCAGCCGGATATAACGTACCAACACACAAAACAGAGTAACTGGAGACCACATGAAAATAACATGACGCTATCTCCGGTGTAACCTTTTAAACGTTTATAGCCTGATTAATATAATGTAATGAGAACTACTAATAAAAATGACCTACTAAAAACAATATGAGCTGAGTGACGTCAATTTCGCTCAACCTATAGATAGTTCGAAGATGACGTCACTCAGGTCTTTGTTATTGTTTTTTGCCACCCGCGTTTATGAGTAATGCTCACTGAACTGTATTAACCTGACTATAAACGTTCATGGATACACACAGTTTTGTGTGTTGGTCCGTTGTTATGAGCTTCTTAGCCAAGCGCATACTATCTATAGATATAATGCGCTTGGCCATGGAGTTCACAACATTGCCATCCGGAAATATAACGGACCAACACACAAACTCTGTGTAACCATGAACTTTTATAGTATGGTTAATACAGTTTAGTGAGAACAACTCACAAACGCGGATGGCAAAAGCAATAACAAAGGCCTGAGTGACGTCATCTGCATACTATCTATATTCAGGAGTAGGTTTGAGGTAGACAGGCCATGCCATACATTAATGTATGTTAGAGCTTGAGATATTTTATATGTGCCCCGTTGTCTACAATCGGTATTAGGTCAGATGACAGCCGATGACAATAAATTCATTTTAAACCGAAATGGCGAGAAGTATGAACTACAGTTGTTTGGGTTTTTGGGGGTTTCTTTTTGATTTTCTTTGTTTTGTTTTGTTTTTTGTTGTTTTATTTTTTTGGCTTTTATTTGGGGGGGGGGGTGATTTTTTGTTTGTTGTTTTTGTTGTTGTTTTTTGTTTGTTTTTTTTTTTTTGGGGGGGGGGGTTTGGAGGTGGGTATTTGTTTTGTTTGTTTTTTGTTTTCTGGGTTTGTTTTTTTTGGGTTTTTTTTTGTTTGTTTGTTTTTTGGAGGGTTTTTTTTTTGTTTCTTTCTTTTTACAGTTATAGCAGTTATTATATCAATCTTGCTCAATGAAGCATATAAACTCGAATTTATTTTGATTTACATATTCAGCATCTACCAGCTCACCACGACATTGGTTTATAGATAGTATGCGCTTGGCTAAGAAGCTCATAGCATTGCCATCCGGAAGTATAACGGACCAACACACAAAACTGTGTGTATCCATGAACGTTTATAGTCAGGTTAATACAGTTCAGTGAGCATTACTCATAAACGCGGATGGCAAAAAACAATAACAAAGACCCGAGTGACGTCATCTTCGAACTATCTATAGATCTATAGATCCTTGTCCATTCTTTTACACTATTGAACCAGCACCATTTTTGCGGTCCTCTCCTTATGCCTCCAAAGTTCATTGCATCATGGTATTTGTCAATGTCTCGTGGAGAAAAACATGACTAAACCACGACATCGAACGACATGACCGCTTTCCTTTAAACTTGAAAGTAGATGTGCTGACAGATCCCGTAAATGCATGAAATAATACAAGGAATTTGCAAGTCTCTTGGCCAACATGTGTGGCAATCTGTTCAGAATAATTACTCTCTTTGACTTTCTAGTAAGATTGAATTCAAATATTAGCTGGATTTGCTGCAATGATAATATTATGATGATCGGCTAAGAGGACGACAATAACATCAGTATCTCGGAGTCTGAGTCTGAATGATTGTGTTTGAAGGCCTTGCAAAATATGGACAAATATGGGGGTGTCTTCTTCTTATGCATCTAAAAATCATTTCAAGGGCAATAACTCGTACAAATCGAAGGGCATATTTTTTTAAGTGTACATGTGATTTGTTTAATATATAATAAAGTTATTATATTCTTTAAAATGTTAAGAATATCGATAATTTGCAAATAATTAAATGTTTAACATAGCTGACCTTGAACTTGATTGACCTCTGGATGACTTTCAAGACGACGAATTGAAATTCCAATCGACCAAATTTTTTTCCCAAGACATTAATTTTACCAAATTTGAAGAAAAATAAACTTCCACACGAAATATGAAAAAACTCGAGTCTTTGCACGATGCAGTGACTCTACATTAATGGGCGATAGCTCAATCAAATATTGTTTGATTTGCTTGTAATATTATGCGCTTGTTGTTGACATCCAAAAAGTAAACTTTATTATTTGAGTATTATAAAATAAAGTGTAGTTCGCATGCTATTTTACAAAGAGAAATGTTTTTATTTATCTAAAAATGAAATCAAGGGCAATAACTCGTACAAAGCAAAGGGAATCATAACAAAAGTGTACATGTGATTTGTTTAACATATAACAAAGTTTTTATGTTCCAAAATATGTTATGAAAATCGATAATTTACGAGTATTTGATTGTTAAATGTAGTTCACTTCATTTGAACTTTTGTGGCCTCTGGTTGACCTTCAAGTGGTCGAATTGGAATTCCAATCGACCAAATGATTTTCAAAGATATCAATCTTACCAACTGTGAAGAAAATTAAACTTTCACACGCATGTGAATCCATTCGAGTTTTGTTTTTTTTTCACTAGGCGGTGACTCTACTATAGTCAGATTTATTATGAATGGCGCGTGATTTTCTGTTTTTTTCTCAGCGGCCCCTCTATCAAAAGTTGTAAAAATGTGTGTCAACCTCTGACTCAATTTGTCTTAACTGAACAAAGATTTTGGACCGTATTTACTACGGCCATATCAAAAGGTTTTCTTCTTTAACACCAATTAAAAAACTACCCTAAAACCGCTGTCATAAAATCAGAGATTTGGCACTGTTAAATATGTAAACAAATTACGCAAAGTATGAGATGAATTCATCGCTTTTCCAAAACTTCTCGTGCTGACACGGTATCTTGACGTCAAGTTCCGACTAGTGTTTCTGAACAATAACAGTTCGCTTTAAGTGTTATAAACTAACCAATATGTAGTTTTCATTAAACTTTGAATTTATTGTTTATGGCCTATTATCTACATCACGTCGCAATGGCCATGATCTATATTACATCTCCGCTCGAGGTCATTGGTCACATTGTAAAGTGTCCAAAATGACCCACATGGTGAAAAGTGTTCACAGTTTGAGAAATATCCAACGTTACAATTGATCATTTTGCTCAGCATGACTCATGGGTTTGTTTACAACTTTCATAAACAAAGCAGCGTGTTTAGACACATTGAGAAATGGACAATCGTTGTACAGCAACTAATCATGTGATCGATGACTAGGTTAGACGAAAACATGAATATAGATCGCTCCCATTACCAAAGTCATCTGAAATCTCTAGCTTTAAATCATTTGAAATAGTGATTGTATACTCAATATTGTCAAATTAACAATGAATGTTGTTTATATAACTTTGAAAATTTTTGTCTATGCATGAACGTTTTAAAGAGCCTAAAAAGGCTTTTAAAACATATTAGGCTCTTAAATAATATGACACAATACGATAAATACAAAATCTCTATCGGTTCCACTCTCGTAAAGCTGCAAAAAGAAGTCTTCTTGTATCTATCGATAAGCCATTAAAGAGGGCGGCTGTGGTATTGTAATTTCACAATCAACCATGAGAAGATAGTTATCGAAATATGACAGAGATATCACCAGTGCGGAACGACATCCGGTAGGAAATGGATCCTAGACAACTTTGATTTGGATATCATCAAAAGATGTATGGAGCTGGTTGAGCGTAAACATACATCCAACAAAGGAATGATAATTCTGGTAGAAAAAGCCCGTGGGTTCTGGAGGTGGTGAAGATACTGGATTTGTAAAAGAATGCCATGCCATTTTTTCTTCTCTGTATCATCTGGGAGATAGAGAATGTTTTTCTGGGGTCAATGCAAAGGTGTTTGAAGACTGGCTAAATACCATTTGCTACCTTCCCTCAAAACACCCAGTTGTATTATATTGGACAACGCTACCATTAGGTGGCTCGTGATCACTTCAAGGCTCTAACTTTGGCAAATACAAAAACTGACATGATTTCTTGGTTTCAATAAGGAAGCACCACATATTCTTACCATTTATCAAAATGCTAACTATACTCCTTAGTAAAAAAGAAATGAACTTGAAACAGACTTCAAAGCAGACTGTCCAATCAGGGAGTTTTGACGCTAGGTTGCGAGACTTCTCCCAATCGAGGTTATTGGCCCTAAGTAGAGGGAAAGATTGCGAGGAGGAACACCAAATTTACTCTCACCGACGAGGCAATAAATGACATTACAAGGGAAGACTAGGAAAAGGCATGCTTAAACCTTTGCAAACTGGAGGAGCATTACATTTCATTGGATAGAGTGATGCTCGGAGTCTTTCGTAAGCGTTCCATTTCTCCTTTTCATCATTCTCGTCATCAGAATGTGATGATTGATGTGTCTAGTATTTCTTTTTTGTTGTTGTTGATGTTGTTGTAATTGTTATTGTTGAACACTTGTACATAATTGTGGAAACACTGTATCATATATTGATGAATTTCTACTTTTGACCGGTCTAGAGTAAATTTATACAATAATCTTTGGCATAAACACAAGCTGTTTCTCAAAATTTTGCAATCAAAATAATATTGGAAGCGCGTAATGTTCACTTTCGTTTGTATTCAACAGTAATGTATATTGATAGTTATAAAATATAGCTGTCTAATAGTTTAAAAATGTCATTCGTTGCTTCATATTCAAATACTGTATGTATATCGTTTAAGTTTCAATTAACCTGACATTCCATTTTAACGAATTCCTCCAAAATGGATAAGCGGAAATTCGTTATCGATTTTAATATAGCTGTAATAAAGGAAATCCTTTTCTTTTATTTAAAAATTAATGAAAAATTTTTTTCATTATGACGAATTGATTCAGAGGTACATACAATTTTTGCAGCTGTGCATTGAGGGACAAATGAGAAAAAGAAGAAAAAGATGCGCCACTTATTAAACATCTGACTAAAATACCGTAGCCTTCGCTAAGTGAAAGTCTGATACAAATGTTTTTTAAATGGTCATAAAAGAAGACGAATATCACGGGGGGAAAAAAGAAAATTGTGAGTTGTAATCAATGGCTCAGCCAATGGAACAATTTGTTTCCTTGAGTCCTTCTAATAACTAGGCTACTCACTTTTTACTTTCGTTTGGTGATTATCGTCTTCTTTTGTGACGTTTTTTTCTATTGGTCAGTATCAGGTCTTTAATAGGATTCAATAGTTTGATGTCACGTCCGCCCAGCAACGAGCAGCTTGGTTCTAAACAAAGAAAATCGGTAATTTTTATTCTTCATGCTGGCTAGAACTTTATCACATGTCATGTGATCAGAATGTATAAAATTCAAAACATGATCAGATTTATAATGTTGTTCTCCACTGGATACACTTTTATGATTTATGCTGGTCAGAGAAGTATTTCATAAGGGGGTCCGCATTTGTTCCGATAGTTTAGAACCAGTTACTAAGTTACTGTGTGTCATTACGAGGGAATGACGCCACGACTGTTGAAGCCTATTTACGAAGGCCACGATTATACACGATGGTCACATATTATTTGAAGTATGGTAACCAAATGCTATGACAGGTTTGATTTAAAATTGTTGCAATGGACAACTTTTTGGGATGGTTTAAGAGTATTTTTCCATTACAATCTGGGTTATCAAACCTGCCAATTATCGTTGGTCAAACATGTTTTCAGAGAACTCTTTTTAACTACAGCTTTTTATAACTCAACTAGATAGACACCTAGATAACCACGCCTCTCGGACAGTCGTCATAATGCAAACAATGGCAGTGATTGGTGAACATTGCAAACAAAACCGGTTTTACTACCCATGGAATGTGTCTAAGTAAATACAAACTGTTCTACCGCTTGATCAATAGAACAAATACAGAAACATTATAATATGATCGAGAAAATCGTGTGATAACTAGTTCATCCAGCTGGCGGTATGAAAAACAACACCAATGATTAGAGAGAGGTCGATTTCATTCACGTCATAGTTTATAAACAACCATTGTTGTCCGAGCACGTGTAAAGGTGTGTCACAATTTCCATGCTTTGATGGGCCAAAAATCTACTGGTAAATTCAATTGGATTTGTGTCAAATATTTTCTGTTAACGACTTTGTCATTGAAATATTTACACATAGTAATGCTCCACAAGGAAGTCCCGATAGCTCAATTGGTAGAGCACTCGCTTCACAAGCAAAGGGACCGAGAACGATCCCGGTGCAGTCGAGATTTTTTTTTGCCCCCCCCCCCTGTCTATCCAACAGTGATTGGGTAGCTGCGTCTGTTAGATCTGGCGGAAGTACTCTGCGATGGACTAGAATCCTACCCAAAGGGTATAAAACAATTGCTATTGTCCGTTTCACGTTATAGGAACTGGGATAAACTCCGGCTCTGTGGGCCTGGTGGCTCTGAAGGACTACTCTAAAAAATGTTCCACTTGAAAAGGGTATCTATTTTAAAAATCATAGATCAACTTAATGTTTAAACAATTTAAACTCAATTTAACCACTTAACTGCCATGCCGTACCCTGAAAAAAACGTATTTAAAAATTTGGCCAGAAAATTCGTCCTTCAAATATTGATCGATTTAATTGACCCTCATCTTGGTTAAAAACTCTCAAACATAGGACCGCGTAAAGTCCCAGTTTTGAGTTTTTGTCAAGATGAGTGTCATTGAAATCAATCGATATTTGAAGGACCAGTTTTCTGGGGAAAAATGCTTAATACGTGTTTTTCCATAGTAAGGCAGTTATCTGATTAACGTTAATGGAATATGGTATAAGGACCGTATTCTGTTTTTTTTTAAACAAAACAATAGCAACACACACACACACACACACACACACACAAACAAACATACACATTTTAACAAGTTTGAACAGATAACCTAACCTTCAAATATCGATGAAGTCCCAGATTAGATAATTTTTGAAAGTATGAGTGTCACTTTAATTGATCGATAATTAAAGCACGAGTTTGTTTGTTTGTTTGTTTTGGGGTTTTTTTTAATAATAATAATAATAATAAATGGCATTTATATAGCGCTTTACCCCGTTGTCACAGGCTTTAAGCGCTTTACCGTGATATAAAACAAAACATATTACAGTGAGACAAGTGTGAAGGAAACGTGATACGAATTCAATTTAACAACAACAAAATATGAAAATAATATTGCAACATTATGACGTAAAAAGATAAAACTTTAAGCGAGATTTGAACGTTGTCAACGAATCCGAGCATCTCACGTGTGATGGGAGAGAGTTCCAAAAATGGGGGGCCGAAAATTGAAAAGACTGTTCACCTATTTTACGGAATGGCTTAGGTTTGACCAGGATTGATTGGTCATTGCTTGACCTCAAGTTTCTATTGGGGACATATATGTTTAGAAGGTCTTTAATATAGGAGGGACTGTTCGTGCTCAGGGATTTGTAGACAACAGTACAAATCTTATAGGCAACTTTTTTTTCCAAAGGAAGCCAATGTAACTCACGGAGAAGAAGAGTTGCTGACGGGTATTTTTTGTTATTGCGTACAATGAGCCTGGCTGCGTTATTTGGAGCAACCTGAAGTTTGCTAATTTTGTCTTTAGCTAAATTCGCCCAAAGGGAGTTACAATAGTCCAATTTAGATAAAACCAGGGAATTAATTAAAAGTTCTGCTATATGCTTCGGTATTAAATTACGAATTTTGCTTATTTTTTTCATTTCTATGTACATAGATTGTATGGTGTTATTCACGTGGCTTGTCATGGAAAGATCTTTATCAATGATGACGCCGAGGTTTTTTGCTTTATTTGAAAATTCTATTGTGCTATTTCCGAGAGTAATAGGTAATTTATTTGCCTGTTTAAGGATACTCGGCCTTCCACACATTAAAATCTCAGTTTTACTATCATTTAATTTTAACTTATTGTGGTACATCCAAGATTTAATCTCATTAAAACAGCTCGTAATTCGTTGTATTAAGAACTGTAAATTACTAAGGGGTGCTGAATCATATATTTGCGTATCATCTGCATAAAAATGATAACCCAGATTGAATCTGGATATCACACTAGAAAGGGGCTGCATATATACAGTAAAAAGGACAGGCCAAGAACAGAGCCTTGTGGCACTCCAAAATTTAGTAAAACTTGTTCTGACTGAACACTATTCACCGCGACAGTCTGCCATCGATCCTGTAAATATGATGTAAACCATTTAAGGGCAATTCCTTTTATGTCGAACGTATTTTCTAGTCTTCTTAACAAAATGTCATGGTCAATGGTGTCAAAGGCAGCTGAAAGATCTAAAAGGCATAATACATTGACATTGTTAGCATCAGCATTACATAACAAGTCATTAAAGATTTTAAGAAGCGCCGTTTCAGTACTGTGTTGATGTTTGTATGCTGACTGAAAGGGTTGTTCCAAACTGTTGTTCTTAAGATGAGATGTTAATTGAGTAAGAACTACCTTCTCCAAAAGTTTTGACAAAAAAGGTAAATTTGATACAGGACGATAATTGTTTAATATATTGTGGTCCAGTGATGGTTTCTTCAAAAATGGTTTGACGAGGGCACTTTTAAAGCACAATGGAACTTCGCCAGTCAGTATGGATGTATTTATGATTGATGTAATGGATGGTAATAATGTATCGATGGAGCTGGCCAAAAGCTGTGCTGGTAGGGATCAAGGTCGCAGGATTTAATGGGGGCTTTTTTATTAACTCGTTTATGAAACTAGGTGAAACTGGTTGGAACTTGTCTAAAGGGGTACCACAGAATGTATTTGTATCTAAAATGGTTCATGCGATCTAGTTCTGAACGAATGTTATGGATTTTGTCTTTAAAAAAGTTGACAAATGTGTTTGGCAAGTCTCTTTGATTGGTTGTAGATGGTAATGAAGTGCATCTTTCACGTCCAAGTAGATCATTTCAGATGTTAAATAATTGTTTGCAAGATTTAGAAGTTTCGAAATTTAAAAGAAAATACGTGGTCTTTGCCTTTTTTATTGTTGTCTTCCAGGCACGAAATGTGTTCTTGAATATTTCACGATGAATCGTAAGGCCTGATGTTTTCATCAGTCTTTCTGCTCTCCGACACTTCGTTTTAGCTTCTTTAACGTCCGACGTATACCACGGAGCATACTTGCTTTTTGTTCTATGTTTTTTGTTTGTTTGTTTTTTGTTATATGTTTTTTGTTTGTTTGTGTTTTTGGCCATATTTTTTGACGTGATTTTTCAGAGAACAGCAGTAGAGTGCTTATTCACGACAAAGATAATGGTCTGATCACTTTTTGAACATTATTGTGTTTGTTGGCCTAGGAAAACATACCAAATGTCGTTTCTCATACAATATGTTGGGTTTATTTTCAATCTGCAATCATTCTTGATCAAAATAGTCTTTAAGTTTTGCCAATATCTTCACTAGTTTTTGAGATATGCTTAGTCAAAGGTAGCTGGGTACAAGTAAATTATTTTGAGAAAATAAGCTTTTAAGTTGGAAGGATATAATTTAATGAATGGAATCGACATAAACATAACAGAATCAGCAACATAAAATCAATTAAAATAAAAAATAGTTATGCGCACAACAGCCAAAATTATGATATGAAACCTGTCAAACCTTTTATGCTAAATTATTAGTCAAATTAGAGCGCGGAAAATGTATTTTTTGGTCAAGTTTTACGAAAATTTCAAATAAATATATCTTCTACTTACCCATTTTAAACATAGGCGTCTATTTTAAATTATAAAGACACAAAATTCAACAGAATGATTGTGGGAAATAAAAGATAAATTCTTAAATTATCGTTTTGTAAAGAAATCTCATTATGGCCAGAAAATGCCAATTTTACCTTTATAACCCTCTAGCTCAAAACTAGGTTCAGGGACATTTAGTATGTTTTCCTAGGCCAACATACATTTGTATCTCCAGTGGGTAGTATAACACTGTAACAAGACCTGACAATGTGACCTTTCGCTTATTAACGGTATTATGTCGAGGTGAGGTAAATTCTGAAAATTGACTTGGAGTTCTAAATAATGAAATTTTATTTGAATTAATCTTCTTCTTCTTTCAGCTTATCCCGCAGTTTGCAGGGTTGCCATAATGAATGCCACATCTCCATGCATCTCGGTTCAGCGCATCATCTTCCTCCATTCCGAGTTCTTTCATATCATCCTTTACCGTATCCCACCATCTAGTCTTTGGGCGTCCCTTTTTTCTCGTTCCCGCTATTTGTAGGTCCAATACTTTCCCTCCCACGTACTCCCTCTCTCGTCTCTTTACGTGTCCAAACTATTTCAATCTATCTTCTCTCATCTTTATTGATACATTCTTCACTTCAGTCATCCTTCGAATTTGTTCATTTCTCACTTTATCTTTTCTTGTCCAGCCAAGTGACAATCTCAACATCCTCATTTCTGCCACCTCAACTTCTTTATCTTGTTTTGTTTTTGTTGTTGTAGATGCTGTCTTTAGTCCATATAACATTGCTGGTCTCATAACTGTTTTATCTATTTTCCACTTCAGATTTGCGGAAATTCGTTTGTCACACATAACTCCAGCTGCTTTCCTCCAAGTATTCCAGCCTGCCTGTATCCTCTTCTTAACCTCCATCTCATTGCCCCCATCTCCTTGAACAGTTGTTCCTAAGTATTTGAATTGGTTTGTCTCTGGCACATCCTCTTCTCCTATCTTTAATGGTGTTTCTGCTCTCTGTTGTCCGATGCACAAACACCCTGTCTTCGATCTGCTTACCCTTAATCCCCTCCTTTCCAACACCCGTCTCCAACCCTCCAGTTCCTTTTCCGCCTCAGCTTTTGTATCAATCAAAAGTACTACATCATCCACATACATTATCTTCCATGGCGCCTATCGTCTGTTAGGACATCCATTACTATTGCAAACAGCAGCGGGCTGAGAGCAGATCTCTGGTGTAATCCAACTCTTACATTAAATGGATCAGTTGGACAAGCAGTTGTCCTCACCACTGTTTTGCTTCCTTTGTACATATCTTGGATGAATTTTATATATTTCTCTGTTACCCCCTTTGCTCTTAGGCAGTACCACATTTCTTCTCTCGGTACCCTATCATACGCTTTCTCCAGGTCAATAAACACGCAATGTAACTCTCTTTGCTTTTCTCTATGCTTCTCTTCGGTCACTTTTAGGGCAAATATAGCACCCGTAATATGTCTCATTAAGAACCATTGTTGTAGATTAAAACCACTTTAACATCAGTGTTTGGATTCTAATTCTTCCCGACATAACATAACGTAAAGTATCATAGTAAGGATTGCTTGGGTTAAAAGGCATTTAAATATCCTGGGACAGAAAAAAAATATACAGGTCAAAGATTAACTAATAGGATCGTAACATATGATCATTATTTACATCATGAACAATTAAAAATATGATAATCAAAACTCACTCCTCGAATACTTATTTTTAATTATGACCCCCCCCCCCCCCTTCTGCCGCCCGAGACATTTTTGTAATAATTTTATACCTATCGAATCTTTGGACATGAATTTCAAACATTATACCGAATCGGATTGGTGGGTGACTAACAGGACAGGCATGCCTTCTGCTAAACATTTGTACAACTTTAGGGCAGTGGGAACAATATTTTACAATGTGAAACTTCGAATTTAACGTCCATTCCCGATAAGACTTGGAAAATATGTGCGAAATCTATGTCCTGCGTGCATAGCGACTAAGTCCCTAATACACTTCAACAGTCGTAACGTCACTTCCCTCGTAATGGCGCATGGTAACTTAAATTTTGACAAGGTGAATGTTCAGTGACACAAATTTCCGACAATTTTGAGATGGCACTTTTTCATCATAATTTGTGACTAATATTTTGAGGATATTTTAAACTTTAGATACGTTAGTTTGAAGTGTAAAAACATTTATATATATATTTATATATATATATATATATATATATATATATATATTATATATATAGATATATATACCTATAAAATATAAAGTGTGGGATGACTAGTGTAGGAAGTTGCCCGTCGTTTTGAAAAACAAACGACTCATCGAGATAGAGATTGAATCATTATCCTAGACAATAGAAATCAATTGGATCACCTGCCAAAAGACTACGCATCGCCATAAAGCAATCTGGGAGATCTACAAATGATTATATCAACATTTGAGAATTACTTGCCAAATGTTCGATTTGGCAAATATGCGGTGCATTTATTAAAACAATGGTGGAGTAGACATTTTTCAACATATTTTCTTGATGAATAGTGTTCAAAATATTTTTTAAATTGGTTTGATTGTGGTGAAATTTCAGACTTGCATCATTTATAGTATGGTGGCCACAGGTTTCTAAACTTTTCCGGGGGTTTTTCGCGAAGTCCCAGGTTTGAGAGTTTTTTGCCAAGATAAGGGTACCTAATTTAAATCAATCGATATTTGAGGAATGAGTTTTCTGGCCAAACTTTTAAATACGACTTTTTCCAGAGTACGGCAGTTAAACGGTTAATGTAATTAATAAATGATGACTCACCCTCTCAAAAAGGTATTATAACTCTATGATTTATATTATGCGTCACAACGAGTGGCTATATTATAGAGAATAAAAGTGTGGCGTCACATCCGGTTTACAACATCTAAAAAGAACGACACCGGATCGTTATGTATGATTTATTATTGTACATTGAGATTTGACTTCTTCATTTCGGTGTACACGCTAAGACTTAATCTCGGTACCGGTACCGTAGACAGCGATAGAGACGCGAAACTTCTGAAGTGACAATATGGTTTTAATAGCAGAAGATGCGTATATCTATGTCAGGTCGTGTCAGGTCGGTAAACATCATGAGGTTTATATGTAATACAATAGAAATTTGACACGGATTTAATATGGCACCTTTTTATATTCCGTTGGGTGATGTCCTCTCACTAAATTCTCTCAGACTATACACTGTTTGTGTATTTATACGATGATATATCTGGTGGAAATGGTGTGTATCTTATTTAAACACATACTATCAATTCTCATAGACATTGAACATTCGCATATGGAAGGAGCCCCTAAGTTTCATGTCTACATATTTTCATTTTAGTCTTGGTCGGTACTCTCTGTGCTGTACAAATCACCACTTTGGCAATCATTCAACAGTAGGACATCCAACGCCATTGTTATGTTCACAATAGCTGAGCTACGAGACCGACCATCGATTATCACTTGAACAGAAAAGTGAACACTGTTTAAACCGAATTGTTGAAGTGAGCTATTCAATGGGACAGCATAAAATACAATTGAATGGGGGCAAAACAGGGATGAAGAAGAGAATAGAATTGGTAAAATTATGTTTCGATTCTTTTTTTTTTTGGAAGTAAGTGGCACTAAAGTACCTTTTGTCAATAAATACTGGGCCAAAGTTTGATTTGGATTTATCGATACATGAACAATTTTTTAAGTGAAGAGGGAGTTATAATTATTTGTTGACATTAAAAAGATAAGCTCAATTCGGTATTTTTATCTGCCTTAATATTTTCAAAATTAGGGCATTTCAACTCTTATCTTTTGGGAACATCAAGTTGTTCAATTATTCGTTTTCTCTAGGCAATCCGAAACAATCCAGCGAGCTGGGTCATAAAAAGAAGCACCAAAAACCTTCACCCCTTATCGTGGTCCTATCACTGGTTGCCTGTAAGACAACATGTCACAATAATTTATATATGTCTAAAGAACATAGCCCGGTCTTATTTGACGGATCTCATTGTCATATATATATATATATATATATATATATAATATATATATATATATATATATATATATATATAACGCCTAAGATGTCTTCCAAAATCCTAAAGATGTTTTGCCCTTTTAAGTAAATGAATTTAGAATCGTATCGCTTTTACGACCCTCTATGAGAAAACAACAATATATCAGGCCCTGTTAGAATAAAACAGAACCCCACAACTACATGCTTAAGAAGAATTAATCTATTTCCTATTTTTCGGATTGTTCTTGCTGTATATTATTTATTTCCCATCTCCCTAGAGTTATCTTCACTTAGGGTCATCGGCCCCGTTATACATATTGACCTGTTATTGATATGAAAGAGACAGACCTCTTTTCACCCACTGTCGCTGTCAATCAAACTAACAGGTTGGGTTTATGCATGAACGGGATCGCTCCCCATGGGAGAAATGCAGAGTTTGCATGATGTACCTACCAACACTATCTCGTATTGTTTTCTCGGTCGACCCCGGCCTGTTTCTTCTTATAAATAATTATTGGTCATTGGTGGCTTGACATGATCATTAAGGATTTGATGGGAAGACAATGGTGGGTCAACACGCGTAAAAGTAATGTGGAAGAAGCGGTAGAATGAAAAGAATAAGTTGGAAAAGGGAGGAAAGATGAAGAGTGAATAAATGAATGACGATAAAGATGATGATGATAAAATAATAATAATAATGATAATAATAATAATAATAATAATAATAATAATAATAATAAATAATAATAATAATAATAATAATAAATAATAATAATAATAATAATATATAATAATAATAATAATAATAATAATAATAATATAATAATAATAATAATAATAATAATAATAGTGATTATGATGAATGATAATAATGACGATGATAATAATAATGACAATGTTAATAAAAAGAAGAAGAAGAAGGATAAGAATATATATAATAATATATAATATTTTATTATTGTTTTTATTATTATTATTATTATTATTATTATTATATTATTATATTATTATTATTATTATTATTATCATTATTATTATCATTATTATTATTATCATTATTATTATCATTATTATTATTATCATTATCATTATTATTATTATCATTATTATTATTATTATTATTATTATTATTATTATTATTATTATTATTATCATTATTTTATTATTATCATATTATATTATTATTATTATTATTATTATTATTATCATTATTATTATTATTATTATTATTATTATATTATTATTATTATTTATTATTATTATTATTATTATTATTATTATTATTATTATTATCATTATTATTTTTATTATTAATGTATTATTATTATTATTATTATTATATATTATTATTATTATTATTATTATTATTATTATTATAGTTATTATTATTACTATTATTATTATTAATAATAATAATAATAATAATTATTATTATTATTATAATTATTATTATTAATAATAATAAATATCATTATTATTATTATTATATATTATTATTACTATTATATATTATTAATAATAATAATATAATAATAATAATAATTATTATTATTATTATTATTATTATTATTATATATTATTATCATTATGATATAATCATAACAAAATGAAAGACAAGTAAAACATCTTCGGCCACGTGAACTTGTGTTATAACTATCGCTTCAGGCCTGTAGGTCCATAATTCGAGTCCTGGTGTCGGTGACGCTAAAATATCCTTACTTAAAGATTTGCGAGTGGATTTGTATTCTGTTAAAAATTTGATAAAATTTGAACAATTTCCATCACCGCCTAAAAAGTTAAAACCCCCATGCATATTATATCATTAAGCATTAACGCTTCAGTTGTCATTTGCAGCTTTCCTCATCTATCTGATGAAATTATATTTTCAAGTTTTCGAACAATGTTTGCGATTTCCGGATCTCAGAATTTTGGACTCCCCCCCCCCCAGGCAAAAGCACCCACAATTTCTAGATAACAAAGAATTTGGAAGAATGGACTCTGTGGTTTGAAGCCTGAGGTGACACTAAACATGATTCTGATTTCATATCAACCCCTGGACTGTTTTCTATTACAACGTGTCTGTCACACCACGGGTATCAGCAACTTCAAAACACGCAATTGGTGACCAGAAAAAAACAACCACAAAGACTGATATTTAACAATTCTTATTTACATAAAGAATATAACCAATGGCCCCCACCAGTTATAGGTGTGCCAAAGATTGCCAAACATCACGTAGACACATGGAGGAGGTAGAGGTAGGACAGTGTCAATAACTCAAAAATAGTTGATCAACCAACTTATAAAAATATACAAGAATATGACGGGGGAAATGGCACAGAAAAAGCGACCCAGCCCTATGTTATTTGAATTATAAAGCTCTCTTTAATTTTGACCCTTCAAGGAATGGGGACTGTGCAGCGGGAATTAATAATATATTGAATTGTGAATAATTTTCCTGCCCTCTGTTATTTGAATCCCGGCCCAAGTTGTGACGTATTTTGTAAATTATATTTTTCATAAAGGTACACGAATAGGGAATGAGATTAGCGGAAGAGTAGCGTCCCTTGATTGGACGTCACCTTACAGAGAGAACGTCAATTTAAAAACTTATAACTTCCAACTGAGGATATCTTTCCTTTGGATAAGATGATTTCACTAAGTATGAAAAAGAATGAAAAATAATATCAAGCTTTAAAATATAATGTTATTGGGGTGAGAGAAAAAAATGTTTAGAATTAAACACACGGTTCGATAAAACTTAAAGATCGCTGAGAAACTATTTAACTAACCGCGCGGTTTCACCGGAAGCGAGGACGAGAGACAAAAACCATATTGACGTTCTCTCTCTAATAACTCTCCGCCGGTGACGGTTGGTCCAACCAAGGGACGCTACTCTTCCGCTAATCCCATTCCCTATATGAAAAAAATAATATTCTTATAAAAATATGAAACATCCTTCCCTATTATGGGACAAAATATGTAAAATGAAGTCTTATGTCGACTATTGGTTGGTAAGTCAAGTCTGAGTGAAAGCACTTTCTGACATTTGCTTCCTATCCACAAAGTAGGAAGAAATTTTTACACTTCGTTTGAACAGAAATTGGGTTGAACTCCATCTCCATGATCTTACAGGTCTGAAGAATTTTAGGGGTAGGGGAACCCATTTCATCATATATATATATATATATATATATATATATATATATATATAGAGAGAGAGAGAGAGAGAGAGAGAGAGAGAGAGAGAGAGAGGGAGAGAGAGAGCGCGAAAGAGGGGGAGAGAGAGAGAGAGAGAGAGAGAGAGAGATAGGAAATGGGATAGGGAGGAGGGAGGGAGGGATGGAGAGAGAGGGACTAAATAAAGAGAACTGCAACTGACGGATGTTGCACTACATTTAAAACTATTTTGGAAAGAGGATTAGAATAGCTCCTATTATTCTGTAACAACCATAATATTCAGTCTAACGGAATTGAGCTTTTTTTATGCTGTGGTTGTCGTGGGTATTCATATTTATTTACTATTGTCTTCTTTGAGGATCAACATTTCCCTGGATCTGAGGCCTGCTTTGTTAAAATTGTCCATTGTAAAAAGCACAAACAGTAAAGTGTTCAAAGCTTGATAACACAACAGTCGACAATGCGACATAGAACACGGGAACCGGGCATTAATCCCAGTGTCATATTGCCGTGGCGACATAGAAATGTGACGTCATAAATCCGGGCACAGGAAAAACCAAGTCTGTGATTAGCAAATTAAGAATACCAACATTTCTTCATCAGTCATAATTAAATTCATTACACGTTGATTACTTCGGTCTGTCGCTGGTTATACCTCCAAGCTCATAGGAAACATGGTATGATTGACACCATGAATCTTGATGAGTAATGAGATGTTTGTCCTCAAAATTTGAGGCTCGAACCCCGTTAAAATTAAGTTGAGATTGATGCGCTAATTCTTGGGATGATCTTTTGGGATGGTTTTGTAATTTTCTTGTATTTTTCTTTCGTGCTTTGTCTGGCACTGTTTCATACACACTTTTTCAGGTCTCATATTTCATTTAAGCTAATGAAAGAATCTTCGATTGTCCATATGGTGTTACTATTCATGTATGAATTTGTTTATATTTTATTCCATTGTTACTAAATATCTGTAATTCAAAACGCGACAAATTCTGGTTAAAATGATAGAGCTGAGCTATCACGTGTTTACTATGTAAAAGTTAATGCTTGTATTTTAGATTTAGAAAAATAATTGTTCCGATTTCCAGTTAACCAATAATAAATTTGAGCCATCGACAAATTCTCACAGTTTTAGGATTTTCATTGGATAAAACCTTAAAGGCTTTGGCTCCGATTGTTCTTCATCTAAGCATCGGTAGGACTGATAACAAGACAATCATGAAATTGTTTCAATATTTATGTAATAGATAGACAATTAAGGACACCACAAAATTATGTGTGGTAAATATAATAATAATAATAATATAATAATAATAATAATAATAATAATAATAATAATAATAATAATAATAATAATAATAATAATAATAATAATAATAAAATATAAATAAATAATAATAATAATAATAATAATAATAATAATAATAATAATAATAATAATAATAATAATAATAATAATAATAATAATAATAATACTTTATTGCATCCCAAAAAGGAATTTTTTTGTACAGACGTGTTATAATTTACACAATAAGATAAAAATACATTGGAAATAGGATTTATATATAAAAAAGGAACAGCTCCATAACCAGAGCTGCGCTTTATAATATGAATAATTTCAACACTGTAAAATAGTTAAAACTGTCACTATAAATTGAAAATTGAAAAGATTGCAAAACAAATAAATTAATAAATAAATTAATATTTACATTTTTTGAAAGTAAAAATGCGAAATAATTATATAAAATGATTATTGCTTGTGGTTATAAAGCCTTCACATCACGTGAGTACGTACATAGGGTGAGATGGGGGGGGGGGAAACAAAAGATACAAGATTCATATTTTTAGAAAAGGAAATTATTCATATAGATAGAAAGAATATGACGTCACTCAGGTCTTTGTTATTGTTTTTTCCCATCCATTATGAGTAATTTTCACTAAACTGTATTAAGTATTAACCAGACTATAAAAGATTATGGTTACACATAGTTTTGTGCGTTGGTCCGTTATACTTCCGGATGGCAATGTTGTGATCTTCTTAGCCAAACGCATACTATCTATAGTACTCGAGTCCCAGAGAATTGACAATATCCCGATTGGAGAGGATATCCCTTTACATTAATCTAACAAGTTAGTACAGGTGACCACCCTAGTAGAATGATGTATTATATATAATGACTTTAGGGTAGGGTACTGACCACATGACACAGCGTCAGGATCAGTGTCTTCTGTCATTGTCACCCACTTGCTCACTGATTAAGCTGAAGTTGCCTATACAAGGTGAAGCCAAAATCATATCGTTCTTGGGGATAAAACAGAAAATGTGATATCATGTTAGGGTAGATTAGAATTCATCCTGAAATGGCAGAATAAGCTTAAAATTTTGCTCAAGACAAATCGATAAAACGCGATTTTCTTTGATTCCATAATTAGCAGGAATTAGTATAATTACCGTTACCAGGTAATCCGTCACATGTTCCAGTCAGTTGCCAATCAATGCGATAGAACGCAGGAGAACGGGCGCTGAGGGAAGGGAGGGGGGAGGGACAGGACACTACAGGCGAAAATGACACAAGTATTGAATAGAGTGAAACCGTGTATGTTTTTTTTTAATTAGGAACAAAATTGATTATTTATCATTTCTATCATACTATTTTAGTAACAGCACGTGGCCAAGGAGTAAAGTTAATGAAAAAAGTGGTCGACGATTTCACATAATATGATAGTCTTGGGTGTATACCTTTAACTCTCTCCTTACCAGCCAATTTCAGAATTTTCAACGAATCTTTGGATCCACCCAACACAAAAATAGACTTTTTTTCACTCAATCAGAAAAGCAACAAGTACATTCTATACATAATATTGTTCAGCAAAATGAACTCTATAATAAAGTGTCAAGTGTTTATAACTATAAAAACAATTTTTCTTTAAATTTTGCGATGTGCAAAAGAAATCAGAAAGATAAAATTGTTGGTTTTATCGTAACGAATGTGACGATTTTCCGATGGTTGGTAAGGAGGGGTTTAAGTGAAGTGAGAAAACGCTTTCTTTTTCAACCAAGTATGAAATGAATGCATCTTGTATCAGTTCCTTCTATTTTTAATGACATATTCATGCCTGTCGTGTTTTTGTTTTGTTTCTGTTTTTTTTATTTTGATGTGATCTGTCATACCCTGGTCAATCTTTGTCAATCTCTTTTGGTTTTATTGTTGTGAAAAATTGTCATAGTATTCAATATACAGGGTTATTAAAAATGATTCATTCAAAACTGAACTCTAATCACTTGATTTGTAAAAATTGAGCTTTAATTTGCGCAATATCCACTAAACGTGCTCAAAGCGCATTACAAGGGGTCCCTGGCCAACAGCAACACTTAACATGTAGGATGGGGCATGACGCCTGTTAGGCGATATTACATTTTTTTCGGACAGAGACAACAGTGAGAGAATGTGAGTAAAGAGCCTTTTCCTAGGACCCAACTATGCGTCGAGCGAGGCTCGAACCCAGGACCTTCCGATCCGAAAGCGAGTGTCTTACCAAAAACAGTAATGAAACAAAAGGCCTGATATATAAAACAGTAAGTTTAGGTTTGGGCGCCAAATTATTGTACTAAAATAATTCAGAAATTTGACTTACCGACCTCAACGACTCAGTTTATATTCGAATTATTATTATTATTATTATTATTATTATTATTATTATTATTATTATTATTATTATTATTATTATTATTATTATTATTATTATTATTATTATTATTATTATTATTATTAAGAAAATCGATCATATTATTTTTTTAAAAAGCCAAGTCGATGGCGCGAAAGTCAAAAATAAAATGGGGAAAAGAGAAACTAAAAATTTAATGCCAGTCATCTTTTTTTTTAACAGACTCTAGAGTTCGGCTCTTTAAAAAGCCAAATTAGCGACCCTGCGTTCACTGAGTAAGGTGAGACAGTGGAATTGAGTTGGGTAAATTAAATATTTAAATTTATTTGTTTCTATGACGCAGCCATTGTCGTCAGTCACCGTTTGGGATAGAATAAAGATGAAAATGGAGGGTGGGAGGGAGCAAGGAAGCTGGGAGGGGAGGGAGGAGGTGGTGTCCGGATCCATTAAACGTTAATCTGAATTTATGACAAGATTACGTCCGGTCTAGAATCCTTTTATGTTGTCGTCCAAATCTGTCTCTAATCAGCTGTAACCCTATAAAAGCCGGATTCGCTTAGATTTATTTGTAACTCATCGTCTTCAACAAGACTGCCCTACACTGACAAAGCATAATATTGTTTTTAGTCTTGTTTCTTGTCTTTTTGGGGCTTTTGTTAGTTTGTTGGTTTGGGGGGGGGGGAATTCGGTGTTTTTTAAGGGGTTGTTGGGGGTTTTTTTTTGTATTTTTTTTTTTGCCAGTACAATTATTATTTCTAATATGGATTAATTGAGATGTGCAACCAAATTTGCAAACGCATTCTTTAGGAGTGTTTAAAAAAAGGAAAATTGCAGACAGGTTCGAGTTGTTTTGTTTAGTTTTTTTGTTGTGTTTTTTTGTTGTTTTTTTTTTGTTTTTTTTTTTTTGTTTTGTTTGTTTTGTTTTTTGGATACTTTGGGCATCAGCTTACTTGGTAGTTGTTGTAAGTAAAAGTTTACTGGCCAAAGTGGAAAACTGAGTGATACAACTCAATCTACAATCCTGCTGCGTAGATTGCTAAACCACATATCAAAAAATATTTTGGCCAGAAAGGTCTTACTTCATTAATCGATCGATAGGTCAAGGTGACCCCCCCCCCCCCCCTCATCTTGTCAAAAAGTTCTAAACTTCTTTTAAGCACCTTAAACTTTCATATTTGAGGATTTTTAACAAGTTCGGGATAGTCTCAATCCATCAATATTTGAAATTTGAGTTTTCTTACCAAATGTATTTTTAGGTGTAGGGCAGTGCTGTCTTTGTGCAAATTAATGGTGGGTTTTGCAGTTACTGCAAAACAAATTTAATGAGGAATAATGGTCGGTGTTAAAAGTATTTTCGATTTTCAACAATGAAGGGATTAAAGAGATTGATAACCGGATTAGCTGCGATTTTGGCAAATTATCTAGTTAACTGCCATCTCTGGAAAAACACGTATTTTGAAATTCGGCCAGATAATTTATCCTTCACATATCGGTCGATTTAAATTACCCTTATCTTGGCAAAAAAACTCTCAAACCTGGGACTGTGTAAAGTCCCGGGTTTGAGGGGTTTTGTCCAGACGAAGGTCATTTAAATCGATCAATAGTTGAAGGACGAGTTTTCTGGCAAAATTTTTAAACTCGTGTTAATCCAGAGTACGTCGTTTAAGTGGTTAATGGAACTTGCTGAGGATTGGCGGTTCGGAGATTTACAGGTGTCGATCAAAACAGATCAGTTGCAATGTTGAGAACAGCACAGTTATTTGTGGCGACATAAATAAAAAGATAAAAGTAGTTGAATATGACCATTAATTTATCACACTTCCACAAATTTATCATAAATACATTTCATCTTGATAGCAGACTGTATTGAAACACATTTTTACAAGTTGCCTGTTATGCGCCTTATTTTCCATAGCCACGTACGCAATCATGCATTAGTTTAATGTGTGTAAAATGTTATCTTTTCTAACGACACAGAAATTATAGGAGAAGACAAAATATGCATAATCCAGTTCCTTCTCAGTCACACAACATTAAGTACGAAATTTCATGGAGCTCCGTGCTTCACTGGCAACATTGGGACTCTTCAAGGGG
Organism: Berghia stephanieae; assembly: GCF_034508935.2. NCBI lineage: Eukaryota > Metazoa > Mollusca > Gastropoda > Nudibranchia > Aeolidiidae > Berghia > Berghia stephanieae. Next base: position 45,441,944 of record NC_088364.1, on the reverse strand, counting down.
ACCGTTTGAGCCCGGAATTTGTTTATAGTGTTTTTGGAACAGACCCTAAGAGAAGCGCGTAAATACATATCCACCCTGAAACTACTCTAGAGACATCCCCTGAAAATTATATAAATAATAAGAAGTTGACGTCATTTAGGTCGTTCTTATTGATTTTTGCCATCCGCGTTTATGAGCAATTCTCACTGAACTGTATTAACCAGACCATAAACGTTCATGGTTACACATAGTTTTGTGTGTTGGTCCGTTATAATTCCGGATTGCAATGCAGTGAGCTTCTTAGCCAAGCGCATACTATCTATAGATAGACTTTTTGTCAAGTTGGAAATGTTCCTTGGTAAGTAAACGTTTTCTTTCCCGAGATATTAAAAAATATTCGTGTTGTCAGCACATGCAAGAATTCTTGGCCTTTATATAATACCTGTCTTCTATGTCATTTCAAATTCTCAGAAATGATGAATCAAATTATTGTTCTTGCAAGGCACTTTGTGTAATGTCTTGCTAATTTTCTTCTTGTTGTCACATACTTAATTTACTTTTGTACGCGAAGAGAAAACGGATATTTATAGAAAGTGTTTTCTGGCCAATTTTTTTAAAAACCTATCTTTCCAGAATACGACAGATAACTGGTGAGAATTTGACGTCCAAGAGATGCAAACTTTATTGAAAACACAGCGAGAAATAAATTTTAATCCGCCCTAAAAAGGCGACGTCAATGCTGTACAGCTGATAACCCGATACAAATTCAAAAAAGGAATCTGATATTATAATATAATTATTGTCTTGTTTGAACCAGATGTGATGTTTTGTACTCCTATATAAAATATCTTCAATGTTAACTGACTAAATAGCTCAAGTATCAACCAAATGTATGGCCATAATATGAAAAAAGCACGAATTTAAAATTTTGGCCGGAAAACTCGCTTTTCAAATATCGATCGATTAAAATGACCCTCAGCTTGGCAAATATTCTCGATATTTTTATCGATCGACTTTTGAGGGGTGAATTTACTAGCCAGAATTTTAAGTACATGGGTTTGTTTTTGTTTTTGTTTTTGTTTTTTTTTTTTTTTTTCAGATTCGGGCTTATTGACTCTAGGCGTATCAAAACGTACATTAAGAAAACATGAATGGAAGGGAATAGAGAAAGTAACACCTGTTATATTAGAAAAATCGACAACATACAATTATTCAAAAGCACATATAAACTGATAAATTAACTGTTCAGATTTTTTGCAGGAAAACTTTAACTTCACACAATATTGATGTGATTTGACGACATTTAACTTCTAAACATCGACTTCTTTTTACTTCTTTGAAGTCTAAAGTTAAAGACTTTTTTGGCTCGAATTAATGTATAAATTTAAAATATATTGTTTCTAGCCAAATTTTGAAAACAATTGTTTTCACATTGTAAGAGAGATGTGTAATTAATCAAGATTCCTCATCAGTATTCACGAGGAAATGATAGCCGTGTTTTATGGATGAGCAAAACCGAACGACTATCAGATCTCATGGCTTGTCAAATATAATCACTATAAAATATAGCCATCTCCCTTCACGCTGATGAACAAGAAGATCTAATAATTTATTATAGGCATGCGTACATTTATATCGGACCATTTTAAGGATTCACTGCGCCCATGTCATTCATAAAGCTTCAATTTTTTTTCAAAGAGCAAGTTATGTGGAAGCAAATTTCCATTTTATATTATTTTTAAAAATTTGAGCTTTTATATAGCGGAATATCCACTTAATGTGCTCAAAGCGCTTTACAAGGGGTCCCTGACCACAGCAACGTGTAACATGTAGAACGAGGCATACGCCTGTTGGGAGATAATACATTTTTCTCCGACAGAGACAACGCTGTTAACGGCCAGGTACTCATTTTACACCTGAGTACGGTGAGATAATGTGAATAAAGAGCCTTTTCCAAGGACTCTACTATGCGCCGAGCGAGTGTCGAACTCAGGACCTTCCGATCCGAAAGCAAATGTCATACCACAAGACTACAGAGCCATACAATATATTTTTCTATGTTCATGAAACGTTTTATCTCTCAAAATGGGCCAAAATTATAACAATGTTTTCATTTAAAGTAAAGCAGTAATCCAATTGCACAATTGAGGCATAAAGTGGAATTTCCTCTCGCCTTCGCATTATACAGTGGATGGTCTGGTGTATTAAAATAGGCCTTGACATGAATTTTTCTCAAATCGACAGTTTTGACAATTTTATCTCATTCTTATTCCATAGCCTTGCCTGTAATACAAAATTCATGCCGGAGGCAGATCATAAAAAGATATTCATTCTCATGCAAAAATTTTCAAATACACTGATCAATCCCTGATTTTGAAATTAACATTTGCTTTTTAGAAATTGAAGTATAGAATTCCTGGTACGTGAGCCTTTTGTCGAGCTCCATCCGGTATATCATTGAATATAAAACATGAAATCCTTTGATTAATAAATGAAAATCCTTGACCTCTTGAGATATTTTTATTTCAATGGCAATTTTTAAATATTTTAAAACACATTTTTCACTCATATCTACGTATTTGCATGTCTGATAACTCAAAATTGTTATTGTCTCCTTTATGTTCTGATAATGCTCTCCAAAAAAAAAAAATTACGCCATTCCGCTACGGCATTATAAGATACCGTCGCCTAGGCATTCCATGAAGAAATATAGATAATCCATCAAACAGGAGATCTGATGTCAACAGGAATCACCCATGTTACCCAAGTGAGAAAATAGGTGGTTCATAATCTTGCCCAAGGAAAAAAACCAAAGTACCGGAATCAGGGCTCGAACCTGGGACCTTCCGGATCATGGTGAAATGCCTAAACCACTCGGCCACTTCGCCACCCCCCCCCCTTAATACTATCAAAGCAACGCACAATAGTGCGCATTTCAACAGTGTAAACAGTTTTAAAAGTCTATAATGGCCTTTGGTTATTGGTTATTTGGCTTGGACATATATATATATATATATATATATATATATTATATATATATATATATATATATATATTATTTTAATATTTACCACAATGTTGGAGTCAGTCTACATCGATGTTTCAGGCCTTTTCAGCCATCGTCATGACTCTGTGTTACATGAGTTTTGCTTGTTGTGTGTTGTTGCTTGTTGAAGTAGTTCTGTAGGTTTGCAGTTGATTAATAAGTACTTCCGGCGATGTGGACAACTATTGTAATCTCATTTTTCGTGTTGAGTGTGGCTGCATGGGGGTGTTTGATTATAGTATATTTCTCTTCCAGGCATAAGCTACATTGATTTGATGATGGTGTGTATCATGTTGCTTTAGATATAATTTTCCATGAAATCTGTTGTGGTCTAGTTTGTTGTCTTTTAATTTCCAAATATGTTCGCTGATTTTTGTGGATGTTTTTTTTGTTAGTGCTTCTAAATGTTGAGGTGTGGAGGTTGTATCTTGTTTCGAAATTATTTTCTGTTAGTCCTACATATTTTTCTTGCTTGTTTGTTTTAGTTTCGGTCACTGTGGCTTGATAAATTAAACGTGATTCTAAACATTGTTTGTTTAGCGGGCAACGTTCCTTATTTCTGCAGTTGCATTTTCTGGTGGGTGGGTTTTGCTTTGTCGGTGGTTTATTAATATTTTTTGCTGTGGCTTGAAATTATTTGTTCTATGTTGCGCATACACGAGTAGCTTACCTTTATGGCATTCCTGTTGATAATTTTATGTAGCTTGTGATTTTTTGGAAAGTATGTATCAATTAACTTCAGGAACTGCTGTCCAATATATATATATATATATATATATATATATATATATATATAATGTGTGTGTGTGTGTGTGTGTGTGTGTGTGTGTGTGTGTGTGTCTAAAGGGAACTTTCTACCCCCACCTCTTAACTAAACTACATCATATAAATAAATATATACACCATGAAAAAGACGATCCCCTTTCTATTTTAAAAGCACTTGACACACCATAACACACCAAACCCAATCACGACCACAATGATCATAACTAGAATATCCATAAACCATATTCAAGGTAGACAAATTATGTTAAGCTACTTGGCCACAATTCAAGATTAAGATCAAAATGTCTCAATATTATACCAACTGAGCTTTTGGGACCCCTTTTGGTAAATCATTGAAAAAGGGAATAAAATGGTCATCAGTCAATAAAGCATTGGCTGTTTTGGAGTCTTCAAAGGACACACAAACATACACAGGATTTCAGATTTCTTTACTCCAATTGTTTCCTGTAAAATTAAACTCAGTATTTGTAACGGTTTTAAAATCTTGGGGTTAGTCAAATACGTTTTTTTTAAATTTGAACTTTTATAAAGGGCAGTAGCCATTAAACGTGCCCAAAGCACTTCACAAAGGGTCCCTGACCAACAGCAACACGTAACGTTGAACGAGACATGACGCTTGTTAGGCGATATTGCATTTTTTTTTCCGACTGAGACAACTCTGTTAATGACCAGGTACTCATTTTACAACTGAGTACAACTATGCACCGACCGAAGTTCGAAGCCAGGACCTCCGGATCCGAAAGCGAGTGTCATACCACAAGAACACATAGCCGCCGTTTTGCGGTTTTTTATCTGGGTTGGTATTTTAGTGTTATAAAATAACACACGCCTCTGCCACGTCACCCTATACCACACATCATGGCGTAGACAGTTTCACATCAATAGACAAGTTATTGCTTTATACTCGAAAATATATGCTTGTAGAAATGAGAAACAAAAATACTAATTCGATTATTTACAAAGCAGTAGATTTTTCCATTTGTTGTTCATAAACGAATCCAGTCAAATTGTATTTCTAAGCATGCAGACTAAACAAAATCAAGACTAGTTTGTTGTGATAGTCTTTTCAATAGTAACTTTATCAGACACTTCCAGTAGACCGGAACCTTCATAGAACTCCCGGAGATACAATCTGATATGTTCTAACCATCTCATAACTCCGAAATCCAATCGGATGAAGCTGAATTCGCTAGCTTTGAGTGTTTTTATAGCAAAGGCACAACAAAGAAGAAGTTCATTTCCGGAATACATGAAATCTACTTTCACTTTCTGAATAGATCTTGGCCATTCAATAATCTCAGTCTCCAATGCACAGCAAATAATACAAACCACATTGAAACACATCAGTTATGCACATTAGATAAAGGGTCTATTTCAGTAGACATCTTATTCCAAAGTCGATCAGGGACCGTGGATTTTCAAACACATAACAAATATATCATTATATCCGACTATTAAAAACACTTTGGCTTTACTTTGGTGGTGACATCGATTTAAGCCATATGATTGAAATATAAAAGATAAATAAATAAAATGAATAAATAAAATTCTCTGTATCCATCCCCAATGATAAATTTGTCTTTAGGGTCTATTCCATGAGAAGGCGTCAGCCGCAGTGCAGCACCACAAAGTGAGCTAGGATGAGTTGACTTGCTCAAGACTATATAACGCGGCGGGTGGTCGAACTCTGTACCTTTCGAATACGAAGTAAATACCACACCGATGACCCACGTTGTCCCAGATTTTTGTATAAGGTACATAGGAGTCTACCTTAATAAGAAGAAAATGGTTAATCGAAATCTATTAATCGCTTCAATCCCCGGATTTCCGCCAATTAAGACTTATCATTAAGTTAACGCCTTTTTGTGCTTGGTTAAAAAACCACAACCTTAGTTACCAGTAAGTTTATGTCAAGATGCAAATGCATAGATAATTTATGGTGGATATCATTCCTGGCTCCAATACTAAAACATAATATAAAAGTCACCATTTTTACATGAATTTTGGAGTTCAATAACAAGAACACGTCATACAAAAGCTGGCATATCAAAATGGAATTTCCGTTCCCCGATTGGTGCAGCTATAAGAATGTCCAAGAAGACATTCACTTGGAGTTCCTACTTTTATTTTCTTACCGACCAATCAAATCACGCTATAATTCAAAACAAGCACTTTGAATGATAAGGTGGAAATGAACCTAAAACAAACTGCCCTCTGTTGACTTCTTCCACATTTTTCAAGACGTTTTCAAACATTCGGACGGACGCATATTCGCCAAATTACTGATATACTCTGATAAAATATAGTTTTCTTGTTTCTGCCATGAAACGTTTACTTCAAAAATCGATAGATTAAGCTGACCCGCGACGTATCAAAAAGCTTTGAACCTGAGACGTCCAATAGAAATCTCATTATTCAGGAATTTCGACAAGTTGGGAGACATCTTACTCTAATCTACCGATAAAGAATTTAAAGTTTTATAGCAACAATGAGAAAAATAAGTGATTCGTCACACTATTGCAACTGGATGATTTACTTATTTCCACTCACACACTCCCTCTTACACACACTTACACATACACACACATGTACGCACGAACATATACACACGCGCGTGTGCGCGCATCTCAATGAAAAAAAAAACATGTTAATTAATTCTGACCTTATTTTAGTTAGTCTGCTGGATAGACAAATCCTCTATTGCAGTTTAGAGACGTTTATACATCTTATGTATATTTTATAGTAGCCAATTGTATCCGATGAATTCATATGCTAAATCTGGTCCAATCCAGGCGGCTGAAATTTGACCCCATCACGGCCCCGGCCATAAAATATCTGCCAGTTTGTTGGTGTGAGAGATGATGAATAGCTATATATTATATACCTAAGGGTGTGAGGACAATAAAAATCTGAACAAGTGTGTATGAAAGGTGCCAAACAAAGCAAGAAAGAAAAATACAAGGAAAAAAAAACCATCCCAAAAAATCACCCACACCTCGACTGGGGATCGAACCTCAGACCATCTGATTACCGGTCATCCGTGCTACCATCGAGGTCTACTGAATTTTTGGGATGGTTTTTTTTTTTCTTGTAACTTTTTTCTTGCTTTGTCTGGCACTTTTCATACACACTTGTTCAGAGCTTTATCTTACACCGGTGCCTGCTACTTAATTTCTTAATTTGGTGTGAGTACATTTATATAACATAAGTCAATGGTGTGCGTGGGTAAATGAAATAAAATCATTTTAAAGTTACTTTTATATTCAAGTTTACTAAATTAGTCAAAATATGAATTTATAGATTTTGGAGTATATCCTAATTCATACAATCTCGCAATTTTATAATTATTTATAGTTTTCTCTATTCTTGATTTTGGTCCGCCATGATAAGCAACGCATATAATCTAGAGGACATCATTGATGGAATTCGGGGATCTCGATAGCTCAGTTGGTAAAGCACTCACTTCCAACACCAAAGGATCAAGATTGAACCCGAGTGAAGTCGAGATATTTTTTTTCTCACCCCCTCCCCTCCCTGTCCAACAAGCATTGATTGGGTAGCATGTTAAATATGATGGTAAGTACTTTGAGAAAAACTAGCGTTCTACTAAGGGGTAGCAGTGTTCGTATCACGAGATAGAAACTGAGATATACTCCTGCTCCATGAGCCGAATGGCTCCGATAAACTACTGCATTGATGAATTCAGTTTATTGTTGCTTTATACCACCCAGGAGGGTGAGGTGGCAGAGTTCTAAAAGCATTGCATTGTGACTCTGAAGATTCCGGGTTAAATCTCCGCTTTATGCACTTTCGTTGTTCCTTGGGCAATAATATTATCCCCAAATTTTCTCACTTCGGAAAACATGGGTGATTCCTGTTGATATCAGACATTTGATTGATGGGATGTCTATATATTTCATCATTGAATGCTTAGGCGACGGTATGTAAGGATGACAAGCAGAGCAATGCACTGAGAACATGCCTTTTTCATATCTGTTCAGCATTTTTTTACTTCAAATATTCATGAATGAACCAGTTGACTGTCTTAGTCTGGAAAACTCGTATCTAAAAATTTGGTAATATCGATCGATTTAATCGACTCTCATCTTGGCAAAATCTCTCAAACCCGGGACTTCGCGAAGTTTTTCCAAAGTAAGGCAGTAAACTGGTTAAGATGACTCTCAACATATCTGAAAGTATCATTCATGCGACTTCAAACACCTATTACGTTTTTACAATAACGAAATATAATTGGGGGCGGGGAAGGAGGTGGGGGGGGGGGGGGCAGCGTGGCTCTGTGATACGTTCTTTGCTTCACACCGCGTCCTAGCTCAATTTCCACTGTGGCTGACGCCTGGGTTATTCCAGTCTTCCCTTGGAATAGACCCTGGAGACAAATTTCCATATGGGATGAATGAAGGGAATTAAATTTAATTTAATTAATTGAAGTTTTATTTCACGGCTGATTTACTAAAACTGGTAAAGTCGATTTTTCTACTTTTTGAGATGTAAATTTTGGTTTAAGTATCAAATGGCACGAGAATTTATCTAGCTTTGTGTGAATTGGAAGTTTAAATATGATAAAATAATAGGCCGAATGAGAAATTTTGGGACAAATAATCCTCAATATCTCAAATGGGTTAAAAATCACTCTTCAATTTAATTTGGTACGACAGATGATGTTAACATATTCGGTTTTCCTCGTTGTCAACACATCACAACGAATTAAACAATCTGGTCAAATGAGAGATGGCAGGATGGCCTCGTTGATTTGCCTTGATACCGCCATTCTTTTTCATTTCTTATCGTCTTTATTGTCTCATTCAGCCGTGTTTCTTTGATAAAGGGGAAACCCGAAAAGTTCTCATCATCTGTCTAGATTGAAGCTTCTATTCCACTTTAATTTATATTTTCATTTATTGCTCCGAATATCAAAGCGCTATAGCCAGTTTTCTTCTTGTAGAATTTTTGAAAAGAAAAAATACTTAAGCTTTTATATAGCACTAATCGTGCTCAAAGCGCTTTACAAAGGGTCCCTGACCAACAGCAACACGTAACAAGTATAACGAGACATAACGCCCGTTAGGCGACATTACAATTTTTTTTTCGGACAGAGACAACACTGTTAACGGCCAGGTACTCAATTTACACATGAGTACGGTAAGAGAATGTGAGTGAAGAGCCTTTTCCAAGGACTCAACTATGCGCCGAGCGAGGCTCGAACCCAGGACCTTCCGATCCGAAAGCGAGTGTCATACTACAAGACCACATAGCCGCACAAGGTGAGTAATTATAATCCTTCGATGTTTTAGAACAAAATAGAAAAAATGTGTTTCGTCAAAGCACGACATATCCATCTCTCACAATTTCAATATAAAAGGCTCTTTTAATCTTAAATTACGACCTTCGACTGCAGCAACATTTGATAAATTAATTGCCTAGGCCTTCCATGAAGGAATATTATAGATAATCCATCAAACAAGATACCTGGTGTCAATAGATTGTATGAAGTTAACGTCACTGAGGTCTTTGTTATTGCTTTTTGCGATCCGCGTTTATGAGTAATTCTCACTAAATTGTATTAACCAGACTATAAACGTTCGTTGTTACACATAGTTTTGTGTGTTGGTCCATTATACTTCCGGATGGCAAGGCTATGAGCTTCTTAGCCAAGCGCATACTATCTTCAACCCCCCCCCCCCCCCCCAAACAAAAAAACAAAAAACAAAAAACAAAAAACAAAAAAAAAACAAAACAAAAAATCAAACAAACAGACAAGCAAACAAAAAAAAAAAGACAGAAAAAAATAAAACAACCAAATCCCCCTCCCCCACAAAACCCCCCACGCCCCGACCAACCCAACCCCCCCCCCCCAAAAAAAAAAGTATTATGTATATTGATGAATAAATATATGTGTGTATGTGTGTGTAATTAAATATATAAATAAATAAATGAATAAATAATTAGATAAATAACTAATTGCGACTGTTAAAATAGAGCGTTTCCTTTGATTAACTACCTAATTGCACTTAACCGTGTTTGATTTAATCCGATTCATATTTGCAAGTCTAATAACATGGGCTTCATTTGACATTATTTTTATGGACAATATTTTGCGTTAGTATAAGAGTATCTCCTTAACAACAGTGAGCCCATAATGAATGGGTTTATCAGACCTGCAAATAGGTACACATCGATTCAAGATACCATTTCATACTGCGCCAGCTGCTTATAATTTTACTTTTTTTCGGTGGTACTTGTAGGTATAATACACGCCATCGTCTCCATTCAAATACTCACTCATTTATGAATTGAGTTAGGCAATTTGTGTAATACGTTTTACCTTACATGTCTTACTATTTGATACTGCCCAAGTTGCTTATTAGACATCTTTTTTTCAAGTTCCCTGTCAAAATTAATAAACACATTTTTTCCCAGGTTTAGCTTGGTTGAAAATTCGATCAACCAAGACGCGGAAGAATCAATTATTTCCCAATGCAACAGTTCGTCTTCAGGCAATGGAATTAAGTTGAAAGGTCAATAGACAACTTTAGCTTGAAAACATTTATAGACTACAATTGGCTCCTTTTCAATCTATAATAGGGTTTCCTTGTATGGGTTGCGTGTAACAATACCATTAGTTTATTTTGGGGGCTAGAAACACTCTACTTGATTTGCTGTTGTTATGGAACCATTACGTTTATCTTCAGACGGACACCTAGGGTCAAAATATTCCGTATGTCTGTAGGATTTTTAAAAATAAGACGGAGAGAGAGAGAGAGAGAGAGAGAGAGAGGGAGAGAGAGAGAGAGAGAGAGAGAGGATGGATGGGAGGCAAGAGAGGAAGAACAGAGAAAGAGAGAGAGAGAGAGAAAGAGATATATAGATAGATAGATAAATAGATAGATAGATAGATAGATAGATAGATAGAGAGAGAGAGAGAGAAAGAGAGAGAGAGAGTATGCGAGTTTAAGAGAGAAATTTAGATGGCTGGATAGATAGACAGGCAGACGAAT
>NC_088364.1:45388617-45428617 GCF_034508935.2 Berghia stephanieae | reverse complement strand
GAGTTGTGCGTTGTGATGTAGGTGAAGGCTGCGTAATTTTTGGTGGTTGAGTGTGAGGTTGAGTGAATGGTTGATTTCATTATATTATAATGAATGAAGCTGACGTAACTCTGCTCTTTCCTTTTAGGTTACCAGTTGGGTATTAGTGCTCATTACATTCTCTCAATCAGACTATACGTTTAAAGTTACAGATGGTTATTTGTGCTGGTACGACTGACCTGGCGGAAAGAATTAGTGACTATTTTGCTTATACACATACCATCAATAACATTGTGTGGGAGCATTATTTGTATTATTTATTTGTGTTAAAAGAGTACCTGGCCAACAACATCGGTTTTTTGTCAAAAGAATGTAATTAAACGCGTCATACACGTTCAGTGTTAATATTGGCCTTATCATCATCATTATTGCCCTTTTCACCCTGGGTCAGGGTATAGGCCACAGACAAACAATTTCAATCCCTCTCTATCTTGAGCTAACTTTTTTTTTTAAATCTCGTTCCATGTCTTATCACTTTTCTGTATATCAGCTTCTTTAACTCTTCTGTCCTAAGGGCTCCAGTCCAATACTTCCTTTGTTATAGTGGAGTCTTCTTCCTATTCCTCTCCCACTAGTTTCTGCTGTGTTCTTTTCTATACTGCTTCATTATTTATCCTGTCCATCAATTTTATTTTGAATAGCTGTCGCATGCACATGTAACGAAAATCTGTATCCTCCTTATATACATTCTAAGTTTAACATCCATACAGTAGGACAGACTTCACGTTTGAGTTGAAAAGTCTCAGCTCTGGTCGAAAGGACATATCTTTAGTTCTCCAAACTCTGTTCAACAATATGAATGCAGCCTGTGCCTTTCCAATCCGTGCTTTCAGCTCTTCTTCCGTATCTCCATATTTGTCTAGTATACTCCCGAGATAGCAGAAAGTGTCTATATCTTCAAGTTCCTGATCTTTTACTTTGATCTACTCCCTTTGACGCGTACCTATCCTTAAGACCTTTGACTTTGCAGGGTGAATTCTCAAACCAATGGATTGCGAAAGGCTGTTAAGAATTGTGTTTTTTTTTGCTTGAATATGGTCCTGGGTGTGAGACAGACAGCAAGATCATCTGCAAAATCCAGAGTATCCAACTGTGTCCAGGGGGTCCACTGTATCCCGTTTCTTCGCCCTTGGGAGTTTCCTTCATTAATATATTGGCCTCATACATCTTGTAAATCACTTTGAGAACATTAAAAATGTAAATTGTGTGATATAAGATCTTCATTCGTGTATAGTGTTTCATTCATCATGTTTTGTTGACAAAAGGGGAAATTGAAACGTCCACATTATCTGCCTTAGTTAATTTAATCACATTGAAACTTACAACTCATTTGACTATTGTAATATATATGATCACACGAGTTTTGGAGTGATACTAGGCTGCTAGAAGCTGTGGACTGTACATTTCAAGAATTTTCAAAAGAGAGGACCTACAAATATCTCTGTCGTCAATCTGAAATTTAGTAACGTATTTAGGTCTTGACTGTTTTTTTTTTTTTTTTTGTTGGCTGACGAACGGTTTTGAGCCCGAAACGTTCCGTGGTTGATATTTAGTTGTTTTTTGTTTGTTTTTTTTTTTTGGGGGGGGGGGTTTAAACTGTTATATTCATTTTTGTTTATTACGAGTTTTGGAAATGGTTTTCGACAAATTTCTGTGTTATAAAGGAAAGACAATAGACATAATTTATGGCCCACCGTATGAAAACGATATTATGTCCGGGAAACCAAATGACAAAAATTGATTCTAAAGTCAAGACCCCTGTACTAAAAGTACTTAAGTCACATTTTCATTACTATTAGCATATCAGTGATAAACTTAAAGTATAGTCACATCAGTTCACTCACCAATTTTGTTAATGATAAACACAATCTAAGTCCCCTGACTCAATACTGTAATTTTAAAACATATTCTATATAGCCTAATCCAAATTTTAACCTCCATTCTTTGTAAACTAACTTACTGTGACTTAAGCACTCTTAGCACTGACTTTTCAAGTTGAAATAAACTAAAATTTAAAATTTTACTTATCGTTACTTTTTTAAAAATAGTTATTGATTATCCCAGAAAAAACAACCACTTTACCCAAATCTCGAATTTATGCTAGCACATCGAATCTTTTTTTTTTTAGCAATAGATCAATCTGATATTTAAAGATTTCAGATTGATTCTTTTGGTGTCTTGGGAGTTTTGTCTTTCAATAAACTTCAAAAGATTGGATGATAGTGAGAGGACCTTATTAAGGAATGCGTTTAAGTAAATAAAGTACTCACCAGTTCTGTCCGCTGGATCAATCGTCCAACCAAAACAGAAAATTATGTGTATCCATAGCCTAAACGTTTTTTAGTCTGATTTAGAGAATTGTATAAGAGCTGTACCCAATTGGCGGTCTAAGCAGAGGTCGATTTCATTCACGTTATTGTTTACAAACAACCAAACTTGCTTGTCCGAGCACGTTTGGTGTGTCGCACAATCCATGATTTGATTGGTCGAAAATCTACTAGTTAATAGGGTTTTAATAGCTGACGATGCGTATCTGTTTCAGACAGTGTCAAGTCGGTACACACCCTCTTACTCTTTATGCTTATCTACATTAATTAATACTGTGTGCTTAGGTAATTTACTCACAACATTCCGCCAGTCGGAAATAACGTACCAACACACAAAACCATGCGAAACCTAAACGTTTATCGTCTGATTAATGCAATTTAGCCAGAACCACTCATAAAAATGGCTGACTAAAAACAAGAACAAAGAGATGAGGGACGCCAATTTCGTTCTATCTATTAACCCGAGTAGAAAATCAATTTTTAGTGACAAAACATCCCCGGCATGTTTTTGTTAGTATTAGAGACGTTTTTCGTTTTTATTTTGGTCGTAGAAAATTCAACATCAATAAATATCGACCACAAACTTGTCTAAAAGCCTCGAATATGAAAAAAAAAAATTAAAATTCTTGAGCTTTTATATAGTCCAATATCCACTAAACTTGCTCAAAGCCCTTTACAAATGGTCCCTGGCCATCAGCAAAACGTAACATGTAGAACAAGACATGATGCCTGTTAGGCGAAATTACATTTTTTTTTGACAGAGAAAACGCTGTTAATTGCCAGGTACTCATTTTATACATGATCACGGTGAGAGGATGTCAGTAAAGAGCCTTTTCCAAAGGACTCAACCATGTGCCAAGCGAGGTTCTAACCCAGGATCTTCCGATCCGAAAGCGAGTGTCGTAGAACAAGCCCACATAACCGCATGAAACCTCTTTTTTAAAACGTTTTATGGAATTGTCGGGTTTGAGCGCAGCCATAGTTAAGTTATAGCCGGGCGCTGAGACTCACTAAGACATATAATTTGACGTCATTTTGTAGGTTTCTAGTGACTTGTCGTTAGTTGTGCTTAAGGAAACAAGCGATCCCATTGTTTGATCTATTGAATACAACTCACAATGTTTTCTTTTGTGGCCAAAGATTTGTCTTTTGACGTCATTTTTGGTCAGTGTCGGGCTATACGTTTACGATGGCTACGGTTTGAGACGTTTCGACAGGCTGTGATTTAATTCAATTGATCTTTACATTTCATCACTCAAAAAACCCAAAAACAAACGGTATTATATCCAGTTGATCAAATGCTAAAAAATGAGCCACAATATCGTAGTTTTAAAAATTGACATTTTGATAAAATGCTTATGATTTATTGATAAGAATGAATATAATAATTTAATATTATTCGTCATTTTAACTTCAAAATCACTTTTGGCATCTGGTTTACCCCAATAGAGACAGTGGATCACATTATATTTGAATTTATTTTTTTCTGGACAAAACAAAATAACAAAGCATTTCACGGGGGTAAAAATGTCTTGTAGCGAGATCACGATATCCAACTCAAATTCAACTCTAGCTTACGACATTATCGTCTATTGACCAATGAAATATAAACCAAATATACATATCTACCAAAAAAATATCACACATATTTTAACCAGTTAACTGGCGTACTTCTATCTGGAAAACACGTATTTAAAAGTTTGGCCAGAAAACGCGTTCTTCAATTAATATTGATCTATTTAAACGATCCTCATCTTGTCAAACACTCTCAAACCTGGGGCTTTTGAGAGTTGTTTTTGGCCAAAAATCAATCGATATTTGAAGGACGAGTTTTCAGGCCAAATTTTTAAATAGGTGTCTTTCCAGAGTATGTCCGTTATCCGGTTAAAGACACTGGTATACACTATCCGGTTCCTTAAATAACACACACGAAGAAATTGGGAGCAGTCACTGGTGCAAGGTAACAACGATTTGAAAAGATGAATTTAATAATGTAAATTTTAAAAAAAGAAATCCTCCTAAATTTATGATCAGCCATCATTGACTGTGGATCGAACCCAGAACTACTGCTTCGAAATCAGGGATCTGAGGTTCCCGTCGAGGATGGGTGATTTAAAATTGTGTATGTATTTCTTTTGTGTGCGCCACGTTCATATTCACCGTTTATCCTAATTTTTATTCAAGTACACACGATTCTGGCTGACAAATCAAATCAATCAAACAAACAAACAAAAAAAAAACAAAAAAATAAACTTGAACTTTTATTTAGAGCAATGCCTTACTTTGTCTTCTCAAAGAACTTTAAATGAAGATCACAAGCCACTCTTACAGTATTATTTTCAACGGAAATAATGCTGATACAGTCAGGTGCTCATTTACCTCTGAGTACGACGAGAGACGGTGAGTAAATGTCTTTTCCAAGGACACAACTTAGCGCCTCCCTTATAGGGACTCAAAACAATGCCCTACCGGTCCAAAGGCGAGTGTCATATCATAAGGACGACAAGTCACACACTAACTACAGTCTCCACATAGAAATTTGTGTTCCTCTGGGCTTATAAATTATAAACCTTCTATAGGCTTCAACAGTCGTGACGTCTTTCCCTCGTAATGACGCTTAGTAACTTAGTAACTGGTTCTAAACTATAGGCGAACAATGGCGGACGCCCTCTTGAAATACGTCTCCGACGAGCATAAAGGTGTATCCAGAGGAGAAAAACATTATGAATCTGATCATGTATTTACTTTTATAAATTCTGATCACATAATATGTGAAAAAGTTCTAGCCAGCTTGAAGAATAAAAGTACTGATTTTCTTTGTTTAGAACCACGCTGCTTGTTGCTGGGCGGAAGTGACATCAGACTATAGAATCCTATTTGCTCATTTTAGACATTGGTTCATTGGTTCTCGATTTAACAATTTTATATTAAGAATTATCATTGTGGCTAGCATTTCATTACGCTTCAAAACCTATTTTTGGTAACACCGTTCCGTGCCGGAGAAAATAATGATTGAACTCATACGTTTTTGTTTCAAATGATAATGGAGATGCCTCGCCATTTTCTTTCTCTTATACTATATTAAGACTGGATTTTCCGCAAAACGGGAAGGGTAGGATAATTGCTAATTCTTGCATTATTTCTTTCTTTTTTTAGATATCTTGACTGTAGTCTTCCCAATCATATCTCGAGCATTATTTCAAATAGAAAGACATTTTTTAAAGTTATCTTAATGATACGATTTCTCGTCTGACATATTTTAGTTCTAAATTGAAAGCTTTTCTGATGTCACAAATTCATTTGGCAAACTATATAAAGGTAGTATTTGTGGGGATGGAAAGAATATCATTAGATATTATTATTATTATTACTATTATTATTATTATTATTATTATTATTATTATTATTATTATTATTATTATTATTATTATTATTAATTATTATTATCATTATTATTATTATTATTATTATTATTATTATTATTATTATTATTATTATTATTATTATTTCTATTATTATTATTTTCAAAATTGTTATCACCATCATCATAGTCATCATCATCATCATCATCATCATCATCATCATCATCATCATCATCATCATCATCATCTTCATCATCATCATCATAATCATCATCATCATCATCATCATCGTCATCACCATCATCATCATCATCATCATCATCATCGTTATTGTTGCACGTTTGAACATGGCCAGATATCAGGCCAACTGTAGATAGAATCTAGCCTTCTTGTAGACAATAACCAAAGACACATATTTATATGTATGTCTTAACTACCTTCCGCTTTGGAAAACTTGACTAAATACCCAATCTCAAAGCTAGGATCATTCGACCTCATGCCGTCTGTCTAGGACTCGAAGGCATTGTCGTGTTTTGCTTTCTGGACTTGAGACATCCGATCATTATTGTAAGTCCTTATTGAGTTTTTTGGGATTTCCTTGGGGCTGTGATCCGATAAACGGATTGGGTCCAAGAACACATTGTGTCACCGTGACCCCCCCCCCTCCTCCCCCTCTTTTTCCCCTTCTACCAATGTGTCTTCGAGGGAATCTGATGATATATTTGTAATCACTTATTTGTCTGTGAAATAAATAAGTATCGATACTTCAGACCACTCCAGGTGTCTACTACCAGGGTGTGTCTTTTTTACGAAACCCGCCGAAACCCGCCGAAACCCGCCGAAACCCGACGAAACCCGACGAATCCCGACAAAGTTATGGGAAGTAGGTGGCTGTGGGGAGTGAACCTAGAACTCAGGGAAGTGTACACCATTGGGGAGTGAACCTGGGACTGGGTTTCGGCGGGTTTCGTAAAAAGAACCAGTGCTTTTTTACGAAACCCGCCGAAACCCGCCGAAACCCGCGAAACCCGACAATATCCAGCAAAGTTATGGGAAGTAGACAACTGTGGGGAGTGAACCCGATACTCAGGGAAGTGTACACCAGTCGGGAGTGAACCTGAGACTAAGGTTATCGGCCGGTTTCGGCGGGTTTCGTAAAAAAGAATTAGTGCTATATTACGAAACCCGCCGAAACCCGCCGAAACCCGACAATATCCGGCAAAGTTATGGGAGTTTGGCAACAGTGGGGGGTGATCCTGGGAGTCAGGGAATTGCACACCAGTGGGGAGTTAACCTGGGACTGTGTAAAAAGGATATCAGTGGGAAATAAACCTGGGACTAAAGGGAGATGGATACCATTGAAAGTTGAAGCCGGATATGGGAGTTGAGTA
This sequence comes from Berghia stephanieae, assembly GCF_034508935.2. NCBI lineage: Eukaryota > Metazoa > Mollusca > Gastropoda > Nudibranchia > Aeolidiidae > Berghia > Berghia stephanieae. The sequence goes on along the minus strand of NC_088364.1, from coordinate 45,421,498 downwards.
CCAGAGGAGAATGAACCTGACACTATAGAAGGTGGGCGCCAGTGGGAGGATGAAACCTGGGACTATGTAAACAGGATATCAGTGGGAAATAAACCTGGGACTAAAGGGAGTGGATACCATTGGAGTTGAAGCCGGATTTGGGAGTTGGTACCAGAGGAGAGAGAAGAACCTGACACTATAGGAGGTGGGCGCCAGTGAGGAGTGAACCTGGGACTATGTAAAAAGGATATCAGTGGGAAATAAACCTGGGACTAAAGGGAGTGGATACCATTGGAAGTTGAAGCCGGATTATGGAGTTTGGTACCAGAGGAGAGAGAAACCTGACACTATAGGAGGTGGGCGCCAGTGGGGAGTGAACCTGGGACTATGTAAAAAGGATATCAGTGGGAAATAAACCTGGGACTAAAGGGAGATGGATACCATTGAAAGTTGAAGCCGGATATGAGAGCTTGGTACCAGAGGAGAATGAACCTGACACTATAGGGGTGGGCGCAAGTGGGGAGTGAACCTGGGACTATGTAAAAAGGATATCAGTAGGAAATAAACTGGGACTAAAGGGAAAGGATACCATTGGGAATTGAACCGGATTTGGGAGTTGGGTACCAGAGGAGAGAGAAACCTGCACTATAGGAGGTGGGCGCAGTGGGGAGTGAACCTGGGACTATGTAAAAAGGATATCAGTGGGAAATAAACCTGGGACTAAAGGGAGATGGACACCATTGAAATTGAAGCTGGATATGGGAGTTGGGTACCAGAGGAGAGATGAACCTGATACATAGGAGGTGGGCGCCAGTGTGGAGTGAACCTGGGACTAGAGAAGTGCACACCCAAATTGGATAACCTGGGACTGTAGGAGATGGATAATGTGGGTTGAGCGAACTATGGAGTTGGTACCAGAGGAGAATGAACCTGACACTATAAGGTGGGCGCCAGTGGGGAGTGAACCTGGGAGTCAGGGAATTGCACACCATGGGGAGTTAACCTGGTACTATAAAAGGATATCAGTGGGAATAAATCCGGCTCAACTCCAATGGTATCGCTCCTTAAGTCAGATTTATTCCATGATCACTTTATAACATTCCCAGTGTGCAATTCCTGGGACTCAGGTTCACTCCCACTGGCGCACTTACCTGTTGTGTCAGGTTATTCTCCTTGGTACCAAACTTCATATCCGGTTCAACTTTCAATGGTATCCATGTCCCTTTAGTCCAAGTTTATTTCCACTGATATCCTGTTTACATTAGTCCCTGGTTCACTCCCGATTGGCGCCCACCCCTACAGTGTCAGGTTCATTCTCCTCTGGTACCAAGCTCTCATATCCGGCTTCAACTTTCAATGGTATCCATTCCCTTTAGTCCAGGTTTATTTCCCACTGATATCCTGTTTACATAGTCCCAGGTTCACTCCCACTGGCGCCCACCTCCTATAGTGTCAGGTTCATTCTCCTCTGGTACCAAACTCTCATATCCGGCTTCAACTTTCAATGGTATTCATCTCCCTTTAGTCCCAGGTTTATTTCCCACTGATATCCTTTTTACACAGTCCCAGGTTCACTCCCCACTGGCGCCCACCTCCTATAGTGTCAGGTTTCTCTCTCCTCTGGTACCCAACTCCCAAATCCGGCTTCAACTCCCAATGGTATGACCTCCCTTTAGTCCCAGGTTTATTTCCCACTGATATCCTGTTTACATAGTCCCAGGTTCACTCCCCACTGGCGCCCACCTCCTATAGTGTCAGGTTCATTCTCCTCTGGTACCAAACTCTCATATCCGGCTTCAACTTTCAATGGTATCCATCTCCCTTTAGTCCCAGGTTTATTTCCCACTGATATCCTTTTTACACAGTCCCAGTTAACTCCCATGGTGAAATTCCTGAGTCCCATGTTCACTCCCCACTGGCGCCCACCTTCTATAGTGTCAGGTTCATTCTCCTCTGGTACTCAACTCCCATATCCGGCTTCAACTTTCAATGGCATCCATCTCCCTTTAGTCCCAGGTTTATTTCCCACTGATATCCTTTTTACACAGTCCCAGGTTAACTCCCCACTGGTGTGCAATTCCCTGACTCCCAGGATCACCCCCCACTGTTGCCAAACTCCCATAACTTTGCCGGATATTGTCGGGTTTCGGCGGGTTTCGGCGGGTTTCGTAATAAAGCACTAATTCTTTTTTACGAAACCCGCCGAAACCGGCCGATAACCTTAGTCTCAGGTTCACTCCCGACTGGTGTACACTTCCCTGAGTCTCGGGTTCACTCCCCACAGTTGTCTACTTCCCATAACTTTGCTGGATATTGTCGGGTTTCGCCGGGTTTCGGCGGTTTCGGCGGGTTTCGTAAAAAAGCACTGGTTCTTTTTTACGAAACCCGCCGAAACCCAGTCCCAGGTTCACTCCCCAATGGTGTACACTTCCATGAGTTCTAGGTTCACTCCCCACAGCCACCTACTTCCCATAACTTTGTCGGGATTCGTCGGGTTTCGTCGGGTTTCGGCGGGTTTCGGCGGGTTTCGCAGGGTTTCGGCGGGTTTCGGCGGGTTTCGTAAAAAAGACACACCCTCTACTACCATTCGTTCACAAAACAATTTCTTCCATTTTGGCCAGGATTTTTCTTTTTACTTCATATATCGACAGATTATAATGGATGGCCCCTATTAAAAAGTCATTATCCTCTTTTAAAGACATCTTTGGTTTGTTTGAAACTTTTTTGACAAATCGGGGGGAAATGTAATCTATTAATATTTAAACTTAAAGTGCATTTCCAAAAACGGTAGTCTCTGAAAATTCGTCAAGTACATTTACTGTGGGATTTTCAGAATAGAAGACGCGAGAGTCGGAATATTGTGAGAATATAGTGATGGAATAAATCTTCCTTTTTCACTTTTGATGTTTCCTTGGTTTCAAACTAGAAAAACAAGATAAAAGGAATTACCTCATAGCTAAAGAATGTTTTATTCCCTTTTATTACCTTTGATCTGCTATCTGAAGTAGAATCTTACAGAGGATTAGCTCCCTCTTCAATAGTGTTCAAATAGTGATATTTATTCAACAAAACACGGAAGTTGTGTCCATTCATTCTTTGATATATTTGAACAGACTCAGCTAAATTGCGTAGTAATATAATGTAGAGAGCGGTGGTGAGCTGCCTGAGGCCTGGGTTTGAAAAAATACAAACAAAAAGGAGAAAACGGAAAGGCTTCGGGTGGAAATTTACACCTCTTTGTTAGTTATAATATATATATATATATATATATATATATATATATATATATATATATATATAATACAACTCTGAGAGCACACACAATATGTGTGACCTTTCTTGTCGAAATCGTATTATGGCGGGTAAATAGAATTTTATACTTTAATTTTATCAATTTGTGTTAAAACCTTTGCGTCTATTGAATAATGTGAGCTTTTGTTTTTGACCTTTAAAAAGTTGAATATCCTATTTCTGATAATGTTCATTTGAAACTCGATTTTATTCACCGAGTCCAGAATACCGTTACCATTTATTTCATCTTTAAAATAAGAATATTTTACAGCAATAAAGTGTTTCGTCCAGTTTTGAATGGCGTGATCAGTTAACAAGAGGGTGAAAATAATCGGAATACTCTGGCCAAGGCGTTGAGGTATCGGGCAAAATACTTCGAGATTCTACTTCAGATAGCAGATCAAAGGTAATAAAAGGGAATAAAACATTCTGTAGCTATGAGGTAGTCAGGAAGAGGGGGCTCTTGACTAGGGTTAAAGACGATCTTTTTTTTTTTTTTTTTTTGGGGGGGGGGGATCGTGGATAGCTCATACAGTAGAGTCACGGTCTCCCCGGCCAGGCGGAGTTGTCGTACCAGTAAGGTCGCGGGTTCAAACCCCCATCACCGCCGCGAAACTGTTATTCTCTATTTGTCTTCTAGCACTTTCCTACTCACTTCATCTCTTGTTGTTAATTCCTTTTGGCTTGTGTTCTAGATTGAAATCAAAGAAACATCAAAAGTGAAAAAGGAAGTAATATATGTAAGTATGTGAGTACAAATAAGGCGTCAAAGAACTGTATGAAATAGTCAAATATTATGTGACCCCCAATCTCAAAACGGTATTTTCTCGGGACGAATAAGTTTTGTAAGAGTAAGAGTAAATATACAATTAAAATTCGCGAAATATAAATTTGGGACTCATGCGATGCAAGAAATTTTAGTTATTTTCCAAAATACAGAATGGAAACTCCACTTGGAAACGGTGGGTCATATATAACCTGTCCAGGGAATAAATAACGCATTTTGAAGAGAATTCGTAAAACTTGCACGCATTACATGCTTTATATATATATGTATATATATATATATATATATATATATATATATATATATATGTATATGTATATTATATATATATATATATATATATAATATATATATATATATATAATTTTTTTTAATTCATATTTTTACACTAAGAAATTGGTCCCCAGTGGTCCACCACGCATGTTCCAATTTGAAGTCAGGGTTGTCAGGGGGCCAGGAGGCGAATTTGCCCAATGCACAATATCAGAAATAATATCAAATATTCAAACAAACAAACAAAATTACACATTGGCACGACTCGCTATTTCACGACACAGGGTGAAAAATCAATTTGAATAATGAAGGCAATCAGAAACTTAGAAAAACCAATAATTTGGTGGACTGAACGTGACATGCATGTTAAAACGACAACCATGAATTTTGGTATGGACTATTATCGTACAAGATATTCACACGCCATGTCGTTCTACCATTGAGCCCCCCCCCCCCCCCCCCCCCCTCCTCGCCGACACCACTTATAGTTATTCTCATGTTTATTGATATGACGTAACTAATTGTTATCAACTACTGGTTTGTATGGGTGAAATGCTTTGATATCAGATCGCCATTCTGGCTGGCAATAATAAACAACAAAAGTCAGTCATGTGAAGGGATTGCAATCATGTGTAATGTTGAAAGATCTGAGCTTTATACAAGTAGCCTTCAGTCCTTGTTTGACTGCCGTACGCTGACAAAAATACTTTTTTCTTTCGTTTTAGACACAAAATTATATATAAACTATCGGTTATTTCAATCGATATGGATAACTTATTATATCGTCTGACTCTTTCAGGTTTTAAGAATTTATGTCAGGTTGGTGGTCGGTCATCTGAATCGATCTATTTATACGACCATATTATATACCAAAACGAAAGAAAAGCGTTTTGTAAGTGTACGACATATACGGGAAGTTTTCATTGAGTTTAGATTAGTGGTTTTATTTAATGGTAGAATCGGGTGACGCATAAACTTGAAATTTTATTGAAACGCGCCATTTTGAAACCCGATTCAAAATGCGCTCTTCTGTCGTGCTCTGGAAAAACATATATTTAAAAATTTGGCCAGGAAACGTGTCCTTCAAATATCGATCGATTTAAATTACCCTAATCTTGGCAAAAACTACCAAACCTGGGAGCGCGAGTCCCAAGTTTGAGAGTTTTGCCAAGATGAGAGTCATTTAAATCAGTCGATATTTGAAGAACGAGTTTTCTGACAAAAAAATTCAATGTTTTTTTTCCAGAGTACGGCAGTATTGAATCCAGTCTTTGAATTTCAAGGAGACTGGAAAACTCGTTGGGAGTAGTAAATTATGTAAAGTATTATCAAGCATATTTTTATGGCTTAATGGAAAGAAAGAGTAAGGAAGAGGGAGGTGGTTATAGGGCTAGAAGAGGAAGAAGAAGATAAAAAAGAGGGAGAGGACGAGGGGCGGAGGAGGAGGAGAAGAAGAAGAAGAAGAAGAAGAAGAAGAAGAAGAAGAAGAAGAAGAAGAAGAAGAAGAAGAAGAAGAAGAAGAAGAAGAAATAGCAAGAAGAAGAAGAGGATATGGAGGAAAGTATAACCACTGTATTAAAAGTGCACACGATTTTTAGAGTTACCATTTTACAAGTCTGGCTGTAAAAAGACTGTTTTGATAAAAGTAAAAGTAGACTATTTTCACTGACATTTAATCTGACTCATTCTTGCAAACATAAGGTTTAAAATCAACCAAATCACCATGCTTTCAGCTGAATTCAAAAATATTTGTTTTATCTCCATGGAGACAAGAATTGATTTGGGACCAAAGTTTGGATTTCTTTCACCCGAAAAACACTTGACTCGAATGTACTCCATTTCTCAAGACATAACGGAAGTTGCAATTTCTATCAGAGTGGGCGGATTGTGATGTTGGGAGGAGACGGGATGTTTTCACTCGAGGTGTTTATTAAAGGGATTTAACAGACAATACAATTAAAAAGAACCAATGAAGCTTTCAAGATTGAATTCAATAAAGTATACATGGTCACACGAGATCAAGAGTTACAGATCAAAACCGACGATCTGGAGATATAAAAAAAAAGAATACACCACTGGTTTAGAAAATCAAAACGTTTAGTTAGTCTTTTCAGTTGTCATTTCTTTATACTTCATTTTTTTTCTGTCTCCTCTACCTCGTTCTCTCCCTCACTTTCTCCTCTGTGTTTTCTTTCTCCTTGTCTATATTAGTTTCTTCTCCTTGTTGTAGTCTAGTAATATGACACCGGGCTTTGACATGAAGGTCTTTGCATCGCCGCATAGTTTATGTCCTCGGAAATGGCTCTTCACTTTTGTTTTATTACAATGCACACCTAGCTGTAAAATGACCCTAGTGTTTATCATGTCATAAAATTCCAAAAGCGCCTCACTTCATGTCTCCTTCTATTGTTAAATTAAATCTTGCTGCTGGCTTTATATTTCACTTAAAAACTCAAGTCGTGCACACATTTTGACCAACAGTGTCTTTGAAATCAAAACTCATAAAACAAAGGAAAAAATAATTTTTGTTGCATGCTAGGGTAATAAATCAGCTGATAAAATACTGATCTTTCGCCATAAACAAAATTGCACACAAAATAGATTTAGGAATATTTTCTATAGAGTGATAAAACATTCCCCTTCCCTCACTGCACAACTGTGGTCTGAAGTGGACAGTTCTTCTTCTTCTTCTTCTTCTCCTTCTTCTTCTTCTTCTTCTTCTTCTTCTTCTTCTTCTTCTTTATTATTATTATTATTATTATTATTATTATTATTATTATTATTATTATTATTATTATTATTATTATTATTATTATTATTATTATTATTATTATTATTATTATTATTATTTTTATTATTATCATCATCATCATCGCCATCATAAATGAGAGCATTTATATAGCACAATATGCACTAAACGTGCTCAGGGCGCTTTATAAGTGGACACAAGCCAACAGCAACATTTAACTTGAAAGAAGAGACATCTGCTTAAATCAGACATAATACCAGACTGAGGTGATGAGTCACATTTTCAAAAACAAAACGAGACCCAAAACGCAGTGATGATATCACCGAATATGAAATACTCAAACATGGTTTCCATTGCTAATGAGAATAATTATGGTGAAAGGATCACCAATGTAATTAAAACAATTAACATTGTTGCTGACACTTTCATGGCCCTCTCATGCATTCAACCACTTCATTAAAAAAAAAAAACCCGATTCGTGGAACGCATCTTGTTTCAAGTGAGACATGGAGATGAAGGTAATTTCGAACGATGCATTAATAATTACGATAAAATCCTGAACAATGCTTTACGGCTTTCAGGTGGTTACAATTCATATCTTTCAATGATTATTATTAGTGAGTAAATTTGTGTAAAATTGACGTTTAAAAAAAAAACATAGTAGGTAAATGGGGACAACACATGACATACGACGTTTCGGATCTTGGTCTTCGCCAGGAGATGCCCTTCAGTTAGTGATTTGAATGTAGTAAAATTGAGTGCGTCCCTTAGTTTGAAAAATAACTTTGTCAATGTCCCACAACTCCAGACAGCTACCATTTTTTGATGTAATAAGAGTGACAATAACTACACTGAATTCTACGTCACTCACTGAACTAACTGATGAGCACGAGTGTGTGGGTGGGTTAATCAAACGTTGACTTTACCGAACTGTATACGTCATGTCAAAGTATGCCTGGGTTTTCGATCACGGGACATTCAACCTCGGGATTCTTCACGGCTTTACATATACAAGTCAGTCTTAAATATTGTCTTGTTCTAAAAGTGTAAAGGACTTCCTGTGGGATTAAAGTGACAGAGTGCTTGGCCTCTGTCAGATTGACACACCACCATGGGCTGGGGGGAATGCTCGGAATTTTTCTCGTTGACCTCAACTTGACCAATTGCATTTTATAGCTAGGGGTCAGATCAGGTTGGAACATAAAAATGTCGGAGTTTATTGAGAGGGGACATAATGGACGCAGCGCATGAATAGAAATGTTGGGGTCGTATTTGTTGGGTGTTGATTGTAATCATGCGATAGGGGTTGTGGTAATAGTGGTGGAGGTGATGGTGGTGGTATTAATAGTTGTAATAGTTGCAGAACTACTGGTTGTTTTTCTTATTTAGTTGTAATAGTAGTAGTGGCAGTGCTGATGTAGTGGTATTCGTAGTAGTAGTAGTAGTAGTAGTAGTAGTAGTAGTAGTAGTAGTAGTAGTAGTAGTAGTAGTAGTAGTAGTAGTAGTAGTATAGTAGTAGTAGTAGTAGTAGTGTAGTAGTTAGTAGTAGTAGTAGTAGTTAGTAGTAGTAGTAGTAGTATAGTATAGTAGTAGTGTAGTAGTAGTAGTGTGTGTAGTAGTAGTTAGTAATAGTAGTAGTAGTAGTAGTAGTAGTAGTAGTAGTATAGTGTAGTAGTAGTAGTAGTATAGTAGTAGTAGTATAGTAGTAGTATGTAGTAAGTAGTAGTAGTAGTAGTAGTAGTAGTTAGTAGTAGTAGTAGTAGTAGTAGTAGTAGTAGTAGTAGTAGTAGTAGTAGTAGTAGTAGTAGTAGTAGTAGTAGTAGTAGTAGTAGTAGTAGTAGTAAGTGAGTAGTAGTAGTAGTAGTAGTAGTTAGTAGTAGTAGTAGTAGTAGTAGTAGTAGTAGTAGTAGTTAGTAGTAGTAGTAGTTAGTAGTAGTAGTAGTAGTAGAGTAGTATGTAGTAGTGTAGTAGTAGTAGTAGTAGTAGTAGTAAGTAGTAGTAGTAGTAGTAGTAGTAGTAGTAGTAGTAGTAGTAGTAGTAGTAGTAGTAGTAGTAGTAGTAGTAGTAGTAGTAGTAGTAGTAGAGTAGTAGTAGTATAGTAGTAGTAGTAGTAGTAGTAGTAGTAGTTTGTAGTAGTAGTAGTAGTAGTAGTAGTAGTAGTAGTAGTAGTATAGTAGTAGTAGAGTAGTAGTAGTATAGTAGTAGATAGTAGTATAGTAGTATAGTAGTAGTAGTAGTAGTAGTAGTAGTAGTTAGTAGTATAGTAGTAGTATAAGTAGTAGGTATAGATAGTTAGTAGAGTAGTATAGTGTAGATATAGTATAGTAGCAGTAGATAGTGTATATAGAGTATAGTATCAGTTAGTACAAATATGTATAGTAGTATGGTGTATGTCATTTGGCAGATTTTCAAGACTAAAGATTGGTTCATCTGGCAAAATCAACAAAACGTTTTAATTTTAAATACGTGTTCTTCCAGAGTACGGAATTAACTGCTTAAGCGTTGCGTTATCATGGGAAAGAGAATTGAAATCAAAGATAATCAAAACGTGACATTTTAGTTGTTTTTTTTTACTTATTTATAAATTGTATCATTCCTCTTCTCAATAAAAGAATTAAAGTCAACCCAAGTCTCATCTTTTTTTGCTCTAAATTCAATCTAGATTCTAGTCCTCCCAACATAATGCGGTTTGAGGGCGATGGATTACATATTGGCGTCACCCCACTTATAGAAGGAACGAAATTGATGTCACTCAGCTCGTCGTTATTCTTTTTAGACAGCCATATTGGTGATTAGATATATCAATGAGACTGTAAACGTAAAAATGGCACATAGCTTTGTATGTTGGTACTTTATCTCTGGCTGGCGGCTGTTGTAAGTACTTTACCTAAACGCACAGTATCACTAGTTCTTAAGGTAATATGAAGGACAGAGAAGTGGTAAGATCTGGAATGAGATTAAAAAGTTAGCTCAGGATAGAGAAGGATGGAAACTGTTTGTCAGTGACCTATACCCTGACCCAGGGTGAAAAAGGCAATGATGATGATGATGCTAAGCTGAATATAAAAATAAGAATGAAACTTATTCAAAAATAGAAATACTATTGACGACCTTACTTGAGAGAAATAGTAAAAGATCGATTGCACTCTTCTGTGTTAACCCTTTCCTTTCCAACCATTGGAAAATCGTCACATTCGTTTCGATTCAAACAACAATTTTCTCATTCTGATTTCGGTTCTACATCACATCATTTAAAGATAATATTTTGTAATAGCTATAAAAAACTTGACACTGTCTTGTAGAGCTTATTTTGCTGAAGAATATTATATATAGAATCTAATTTTGTTTGGAGTGAGTGTAAAGTGTGTGTAAAATTCTGAAATTGTATGGTAAGGGGAGAGATTCAAATGTCCAACTTTTTCCTGCTGTAAGTCTATCGGGGTCATGCCGCCCTTCTTTATATATATATTTTTTAATATTCTGAGTTTCGATCGCAAAAGTGCAAGAATCCTTGTCCTAGATTGTAAGCTTCTGCCTTAATACTATCCAAGGTTGACCTCATTGACGTTGGGTATCATATAACTTTCTTCCATTCATCTCTGTCCAATCTAGGGTGTTCTTTATATAACCAGGCCGTATGTCTTCCCCTTTCTTCGTTTGCCCTCCAATTTCCCCTGGACCACATTTTTCATTAAGGTGCATGGGTTTCGGTATATATTACCGAAAAAAACTGAGTTTTCTCCTTTTGATTACATTTAAAAGCTCTGGCATGACCTCCAACTCTTTCCCTTCAGCTTATCCTCATCATCCTTCTGTAAAACCACATTTCAGTAGAGTTTATACGTTTCATGTCTTTGTTCTTGAGGGCCTTTCATTCTGTGCCGTAAGTCGTCAATGTCAACACCAATACTTTACCTAATTTGCCTATATATGTTTTATGCGGGAATTAAAGAGATGGAGTAAATGATAACAATCATAACTTTCTGAAAATTTATATGGAGCTCATCAGACTCTAACTTCACCGGACTCACTAGGGCCAGTTTAAAACACGGTACAATCAACACACCTCAACCTTCAAACACGACAACATCAACTACATTAAGCGAACACATCTGGAGAAATTTTATCGTTTATTCGTTTGGATTGCATTTGTTTGAAAGAGGCTTCAACAGTCGTGACGTCACTTCCCTTGTAATGACGCATAGTAACTTAGTAACTGGTTCTAAACTATCGGAACAATGGCGGACGCCCTGATGAAATACTTCTCCGACGAGCATAAACATGTACCCAGAGGAGATAAACATTATAAATCTGATCATGTTTTGACTGTTATACATTCTCATCACATGACATGTGAAAAAGTTCTAATAATAATAATAATAATAATAATAATAATAATAATAATAATAATAATAATAATAATAATAATAATAATAATAATAATAATAATAATTGAGCTTTTATATAGAGCAATATCCGCTAAATGTGCTCAAAGCGCTTTACAAGGGGTCCCTGGCCAACAGCAACATTTAACATTTAGGACGGGACAACGACTGTTAGGCGATGTTACAATTTTTTCGGACAGAGACAACGCTGTTTACAGCCAGGTACTCATTTTACACCTGAGTACGGTGAGAGAATGTGAGTAAAAAGCCTTCTCCAAGGGCTCAACTATGCGCCAAGCGAGGCTCGAACCCAGGACCTTCAGATCCGAAAGCGAGTGTCATACCACTAGACCACATAGCCCGCATGAAGAATAAAAAGTACCGATTTTCTTTGTTTAGATCCAAGCTGCTCGTTGCTTGGCGAACGTGACGTCAGACTATCGAATCCTATTGTGTGATAGAAGAGCAAGATCATCAGCAAAAGTCAGATCATCCAGCTGCGTCAAGAGGAAGGGGTCCCTCCTACTCCTTAACCCAATTATACAACCGGAGACTCGGTCGTACCCATAACAAACTCAATGGAAATAGGGATCACCACGGGAAGGTTTGTTATGGAAAAAATAATGAACGACAGGCCAAATTCAATAATCTCTGTCAGACAGGATTACGCGGCGATCAATGCACCTGGAAATGAGAGGTGTGGAGTTCTAAATGCAGATCAATTTCCTTCCACTGAACGGGAATTCCGGCCCCTTCCTTGCAGCTCCCCATCCGGAATCACACCAAACAATGATCAGTGCCAACTGGACATAACTTAACAGCATTCCTCCCCGAAGAACCCATCTATCTCCAAACGGATGGGAGCAACAGCCCTGTAGGAGGGAAACAAACAAGCTAGATGAGAATACTAAATTATATACACACACCCACTTTCTCACTCTCACTCTATCCCATGACCGGTTGGTCGTGGGGGGACTCTCGGGATGCAGACTTCACGATTCGACGCCACTCAACACGGTCTTGGGCCTTCCTCATTAAATTGTTCCACGTCAATCCTGTCCATTCTTTAATATTATCATTATACACACACACACACACACATATATATATATATATATATATATATATATATATATATATATATATATATATATATATATATATAATGCACTTATTGCTTTTGTGTTTTAGTAATAAAAATACATATTATGTTTGAGTTGGGTGAGTGGGACGTTTTGGGGAAAAAATTGTAGCCAAGTGAGATAGGTCGAGGTAAATTACTCCAGACCACACAACGCGTCAGGCAGTCGAACTCGGTAACTTTCGGGTACAAGGCAAAGACTATAATGCTAAGCCACGCTGCCCCATTTTCTTCATCTAAATCTTTCCGTTTTGAGGCGGTGGTTAAATTTCACTTTCCCTCTCCATCAACAGTTCTTGCTAGAAGTGATGGTGGTAGTCAGTGGGGGACTTGTTAACAATACGCCATCTTTTATTTAACGCCACTGTGTAAACAAGCCGCCATCTTTTATTCATCATCTTTTCAGCTCAGACTACAAATGTGATATAGATCTCATTGCTACATAGTCAAATCAAAAACGAATTTCACGTACCCATGTCTACGGTTTAACCCAATTTCATTTATTGCGCAACCGGATTTTCCCAACTTTTTTTGTCCCTTTATTGTAGAGAGGATTCGTGGTTTCGTGATATGACACTGCCCTTTTTTATTATGTTGTAGGTCCCTTTTTCGAGTGTCGCTATTGGCAACGCAAACGTGAGTCCTTCGAAAAGGCTTTTCACTCACATTTTCTCACAATATTCAAGTGTAAAATGAGTACCTGACCGGTAACAGTTTTTTCTCTGTCAAATAGAGCCTTACACATGAGTCATAATGCTGTTTGCTTATGGCCCCAAGCCGGATCTGCTTGATATATTGAAAGTATTTTGCGGTAGACTGGCGTTCATCAAAAAGTAGGCAAGCAATACGCTTCAACAGTCGTGACGTCACTTCCCCCGAAATGACGCAGAGTAACTTAGTAACTGGCTCTAGCCTATCAGAACAATGGCGGACGCCCTTATGAAATACTTCTCCGACGAGCATAAAAATGAATCGAGGGGAGAAAAACATTATAAATCAAATCATGTTTTGAATTTTATACATTCTGATGACATAAAAAGTTCTAGCCAGCATGAAGAATAAAAAGTACCGATTTTCTTTGTTTAGAACGAAGCTGCTCGTTGCTGGGCGACGTGACATCAGACTATTGAATCCTATTGTTTTGTCCTTTTTACACTTAGGAAACAACGGTATACGCCGGCCTTTGTACAAGTTATAACCCGACACTTACCTAAAAACCACAACTCAATACAAGATGACGATCGCCAAAAGAAAATAGAAAATGTACGATTGTTACTAGCGTGCCCAAGAAAATAAATTTCCCTGCTAACTGCCGGACTCTGGAAAGTCGCGTATTTAAAAATTAGGCTAGAAAACTCGTCCAAGACGGGGGTCATTTAAATCGATAGATATTTGAAGGACGAGTACTCTGGCCAAATTGTTCATTACGTATCTTTCCAGAGTACGGCCGCCAACTGATTAATGAGCACATTGGTTGCACAAAGAACCAGGAGATTTTTTACCAATCAAAACATGGAATTTTTGACACGCCTTCACATGTGCTCGGACAAACATATTTGGTTGTTTATAAACAACGACGTAAATTATGAAATCGACCTCTCTCTGATCATTGTTATTGTTGTAACACCACCAATATATGGGTGGACTAGAGTTATCACACGATTTTCTGGATCATATTATAAACGTTTAAATTGACGCAAGTTTTCTGTGTTGGTTTTATTGACCAAGCTGTAGAGCAAGTTGATTTCTTTTTTACTAAGACACACGCCATCGATTGTAAAACCTGTGTAGTTCGCCATGCGTACCAATCACTGCCATCGTTTACATTATGACGATTGTCCGAGAGGCGTGGCTATCTAGGTGTGTCTATTGTGTGCAATTCACTTAACCTTCTTTTTGCCGCAGTCGCCTTGTATCGTGACGTAATTATTTTTTTGATCAGTCCCAGGCTATGAGTGTACGAATGCTGCGTTCCGCGGAGCTCTTTGGCAACATGTTTTTAATGTTGGCGAAAGAGGCATCAACCCACAGGGAGTTCTGGGTGAGGGGTCAAGGATTCCCCACCAGCATAAAATTAGCAAGGCATGTAATAGAAACATGATGTGTAAACAGGAACATGGATCAAATAATGAAAAAGGAACAAACAAAACGTGACTGTCACATGGGGGGGTCTTCAACTGTCAACATCAGTGTTGAAAGATTCATATCAATTATATTATATATATAATATACTCGTGTTCTTTGATGCTGTGCTTTTATGTAAAATACTCACAATATCCGCCAATACTGTTTGCAACCTTTATAGTTTGATTGGTATAATTTAGGGAGAATTGATTATCCAAAAGGATGTCTAAAAAATAATTACAAAGAACTGAGTGACGCCAACGTTGTTCCTTCTACACAGTGTGTGGGAGAGGTAGCTCAAAGATGTAATAAAATAACGTTGTAGATGTCTGGGATGATAAACGTTCGATTATAATTGTCTTGTCGAAATTAAACATCACATCAGCATGTCGTGTCATTGTAAGAAAATATACGAATCCAAAATTTTCTGCTTTTTGGAATTCCAGACGTGTTCCCAACCGCTGCACGAGCTTGCGAGTGCGCGTTGGGAACAAAGTTCGAATGCCAAAACGCAAGATTGCAAGAAATATTTCATTCAATCGATTCCGATTTAGTCATCTTTGAATGAAAGACATGTTCAAAAACACTTAAATACTACTTTGAAAGAATCAAATTTTGGCAATGTTGTGAGTTTCTTAGCCAAGCGCACAACATCTATATTAATCGCACAAATACACAAAAAAGTTTAGTCTGCGAGAATTTAGTGAGATGAAATCACATCAGAAAGCTGCGAAAACCCGTACCAAATTTAAATTGTTACATATTAGAAACATGATGAGAAAGAGGATGTTTACCGACTTGACTCAACTTGACAAAGATATGCATCGTCTGCTATTGACACTTCAGAAGTTACGCGTCTCTATATAGCGCTGTCTCCGGAGTAACCTTAAACGTTTATAGTCTGATTATGTGATCTTGGATGACACTCACTTTCGGATCGGAAGGTCCTGAGTTCGAGCCTCGCTCGACGCATAGTTGAGTCCTTGGAAAAGGCTCTTTACTCACATTTTCTCACCGTACTCAGGCGTAAAATGAGTACCTGGCCGTCAACAGCATTGTCTCTGTCGGAATAAAAATGTTACAACGCCTAACAGGCGTCATGTCTTGTTCTGATGCTACGTGTTGCTATTGGTCAGAGACCACTTGCAAAGCGCTTTGAGTACGTTTAGTGGATACATGTATTGCACAAAATATAAAAGATTTTTTTTTTACGTTGCACGAGACAAGACCTTTACATCTACAACTCTCGATGTTGGATTGGTGTGTGTTCCTCCTCCTCCTCCTCCTCCTCCTCCTCCTCCTCCTCCTCCTCCTCCCCTCCTCCCAATCCATCGAACTATTATTTTCACGGCCGCTGGTCTCCCATGCCCCAGGGGAAAGTGGATGGCCTGAGACAGTCATTTCTACTGCCTGGTGTTTGCTTTGCCTGGATGGGCGTATTGGTGGGCTCCGGGACCACACTGTCCGTGCGTGAAATAGAAGGATTAATGAAGTGCTAGACCAAAACAATAAATAATCACATAGGGGATAGAAATAAGGGGTATAACTGATAAACACTTGGATATAACAAAACACCTTTTTAAAAAAAAAGTTGGTCAGATATTATGTAAACTTTATAATATAGAGATAGCATAAGACCCAACTTGCCCAAACAAAAAAATAGATCTTCAAACTAAGACTTCACAGAAGCCTTAAAGAAGAAGTGGCTTAAAACTTTTCGACAGATGGAGTCATTTGATGTATGGATATAATATGGAGTTAAGATTTTTTGATCAAATAGAAAGGACAGGCTATTTTTGTCAGATCACGGTAATGAATGAAATAAAAGAAGTGCCAGACAGATAGACGAGATGGAAATGTAAATAAGGGAGATAAGTGGTATGACTACTTTGATAAGTAACTATTTTGTTTTTGTTATTTTGTAATGTTATCCTTCGAGTAATTTATTTTGCTTTAGAGTGAAAATATGGGGGGTTCTATAATGTACACAGTGTAACGCTTTCGTGGCACCATTACAAACCAGCCATCAGTAAAGCATCTTTCTTGCTTCGGCTTGTGTGTGAGTGGTCTTTTGTGCGGTTTCGACAGTAATGCAAAAAAAGACTGGCTGATTATTCAGATTCATAAGGTGAGGAAGAGCAATGGTAAAGGATAGCAAATAAAGAAAATCAAAACAAAAAAAGGAACATTATTGTTTAGATACGGGATATATGTCCATCCATGTGTGTGTGTGTGTGTGTGTGTGTGTGTGTGTGTGTAAAGCGAATGCTCTAAAAACTGAGCTATCAGGGCGTCTGTCCTACCATGATGTCTCCCATTATATATCTTTTTATAACTACAGACCTAAAAGTTTTCATGAGATGAGCAGTAACATCGATGTGGCTTGAGTTAACTTGAATTAGAGGAGAGAGAAAAAAATGAGCATTTATATAACGTAATATCCACTAAACGTTCTCAAACCGCTTTACAAGGGGTCCCAAGGCAACAGCGAGGCTTATCTTGTAAGACGAAATATGACTCATGTAAAGCGATATTACCAGACATGCTTACTACTACGGAAAAATATTTTTGATTCAATACAATGTGTTAAATAGAAAACTCTGTTTCACAAAGCATCTATTCGGGGTTTTCAAGGCATATTCAATACTGCTAAGGGTAAAATATTTTTGAATAGTTAAATATAGTTACTTCTATTTCTTCCCTCTGAAAACTACGAATTTTTAAATTTCAGTTGGCTGGGCCTGTATTACAATTATTATTCGACAGAGACAACAGTGTTAATGACCAGGTGCTCATTTCGCATTTGAGTACGGTGAGAGGGTGTGAGTAAAAAGCCTTTCCCAGGGGCTCAACTGTACGTCGCTCAGAAAGGGACTCGAACCCCGGAACTATAGGATGAAGGCGAGTGTCATCCGCAAGGCCACAGAGCCACACAACAGTCTAACAGACTTCAAAACGATAAAGGTTTCACTTAGTTCTGTGAGTTAGTAGATTGATCTGGCCGGCAAATATTATAGCGAGTATTTTACCTAAACACATACCGTCGATAGTAGAGAATGTGAGGATTCATCGCCGAGAAAAGAAAGAAAGCCGAGGCTGCGAAGTCGGATGGCATCGCTGGCGAAACATGAACGTCTTTTCCCCCAGTTCTAATCAATGAAAATCAAATTCTTGAGATGTCTTTTCCACTTGGTCAACGCTAACGGATTGAATTAATTTCCAGTTGGTTAACTCACGCATGCGTGATGAGGACTTGACCTTTTACAATGGTTGAGTCTCCCCCCCCCCCCCCATCCCCTCCCCGCCCCACGCTTTAACATCAGTATTGAAGTGATAGGTCAGAAATAAATAAAGGTCTAGTGAAGAGATGGTCAAGTACATAGGATGTTAGATTTGCATTCTTTTATCATACATCACTGATCTCTTCTCGCTTTATACAATATGCAGATCGGACTGCTATTCAAAAAAAAAAATTTAATTCGTAGAATTACGAAAATCTGGCTCCTATACAAGAAAATTTCATATCTTTAAGTTATTAACATTTATTGAAAATTAAACTCGATGCCAGACTACATGGTTTTAAGGGTTTTCGAATGTAATATTTAATCCTTGTGAACGTAAATTATTGATTATTATAACTACATATACTTCAATATTTATCTCCTAAAAAATATGATATTTTAGATTTCCAAGTCGGCAGGTCTGAATATGAATCTGGAATTTGACTGGTGTGCAAAAGACAGACATTGATCCTATTTGTTATAGGTAATTCATTTTTTAGACCGCTCCTTAACTTTTTCTTGTGTTGTTTCATACATTCCCTTTTCACCAGTCACCTGCCGTACCATGACATAACACGTATTTAAATATTTATTGGTCAGAAAACTCCTCCTTCAAATGTCGATCGATTTTTTTTAAAACTATTTGAAGGAGAACTTTTCTGGACAAAATATTTAATACGTTTCTCTCCATGCCATAGCACGGTAATTATCTGGTTAATTTATATAATGGGTAACACATTTTACGTGTCAGCCATAATTTCAATATTTTAAGATTTGTTATTTTCTCAAAATTAAATCAAATTATTACAAAAGTCTTTTTCGTCTTTCTAAAAAAATAATAGTATTCCTTCAGAGACAGTAGGAGTGAAACGGACAATAACAATTTCTTGCTATCCTTTGGATAGGATATCGTAAAGTACTTTCCGCCAGATCTAACAGACCCAGCTACCCATTCACTGCTGGGTAGACAGGGATGGGGGATCAGAAAACAATCTCGTCTGCACTCGGGGTCGACCTTAGTCCCTCTGTGTGTGAATCGCGTGTTCTAACAAATGAAATTCCGGACCGAGTTGTAAAATCCGACTTGTAACTCAATTAGACTGAGTATATTTTTATTGTCCAATGTGCGTAATGATAATTAGAGTAATTTTCTGACACAGACAAAAGATGTATCAAATATAGACCTATATATTTTTATTGTCTGAATAAGGTGAAACCAGCAATTCCTCCTTTCTGTCTAAGGAATACGATATTATGTTTGACATCAAATTGGTTGGTCATGAAAAAGACGTAGTCGATCCAGCATTATAAAAAACGGTTTTAACAAAGTTTCTTCCAAGCACCGCTTTACTACTACTACTACTACTACTACTACTACTACTACTACTACTACTACTACTACTACTACTACTACTACTACGACTACTACCACCACCACTACTACTACTACTACTACTACTACTACTACTACTACTACTACTACTACTACTACCACTAACTACTACTACTACTACTACTACTACTACTACTACTACTACTCTTTCTATTACTACTACTACTACTACTACTACTACTACTACTACTACTACTACTACTACTACTAACTACTATACTATACTACTACTACTACTACTACTACTACTACTACTACTACTACTACTACTACTACTCTTACTATTACTACTACTAATAATGAAAAAATATATAAATAATAATAATAATAATAATAATAATAATAATAATAATAATAATAATAATAATAATAATAATAATGATAATAATAACAATAAAATAATAATAATAATAATAGTAATAATAATAATAATAATAATAATAATAATAATAATAATAATAGTAATACTAGTACCATTACTATTACTACTAGATCTACTACTAACATTACTATTACTACTACTACTTCTACTGCCACAAATATCATCAAACATATGACATTTTTAATGGTTTAATTAATTAATATATAAAATGCAAATAATATTCAACGTCATTTAACATTTTTCATTAGATAGAATATGAATAAAGTGCATAAAGTTGGACATGTCAAATGAATGTTATTAAAGATAATTATACTACGAATATTGACTATGACATTTATTTGTGTATTAAATATGTAATACTCAATATTATCATATTAACAATCAATGTTATTTATAAAGCTGTGGTAAATTGTATCTATGCATGAAATTTTCACAGAGCATTTAAAGGTTTTAAAAATATATTAGCTCACTCACTCTTCGATACGATACGACACGATCAAACAGTTTTAAAAATAATAACATTTAATATGAAACACTGATATTGTGCACCGAATGTAAATTGGTTTGAAGTTTGATTTCTTTTTTTTTTTTTTGTTCTGTTTTGTTTTGTTTTTGGTTTTTGTTTGTTAGTTTGTTTTTGTTTTTTGTTTTTAAGGGGGTGGGAATTTCGGGGGGGGTTTTTTTGGGGGGGTTGGTTATTTTTAAGTAAAGAAGATGTTGATTTTATATTAAGAAACATGAAACTAGAGTTAAGTTCTGTGTGATAGAGGGCAATGGAAAAAATAAAAGTTAGAGCATTTATATAACGCAATATCCACTGAACGTAATCAAAGCGATTTACAAAGCCAACAGCAATACAAAACATGTAAACGAGACATAACGCCTTTTAGGCGATAGTATACTTTTTTCGCAAAGAGAACGATGTTAAGGGCCATGTACTCATTTTCCACCTGAGTATGGAGATAAAATGTGAGTGAAGAGCCTTTTCCTAAGAACTCAACTATGTGCCGCCGCTCATAGCGGGACTCGAACCGTGGACCTTCCGATCCGAATGCAAGTGTCATACTTCCGCCAGACCACATAATATGAAACACTGACATTAAGTTCCCGAATGTTAATTGGGCTGGACTTGATTTCAGTGAGTCAGGATAATAATTTTATAGATAGTAAGAACCATTAACCTTGAGTTAAGTTAATATATTTTATAGCGGCAATGGATATAGAGTTTAAATTGATGTTTGAATAATAATTGGAGTGGCTTACTGCACCTTAAAACAGTTCAATTAATTCACACAATTATTTATCATGCTTTTTGATTTTTGTTTTGTTTTTGTTTTTTTTTTGTTTTTGTTTCTTTGTTTCTTTTTTGCGGTTTTTTTTTTGTTTTTTTTTTTTTGTTTTTTTTTATTTTTGTTTTTGTTGTTGTTGATGTTTGTTGTGTTTTGTGGGGGGTTATTTTGTTTTGTTTTTGTTTTGTTTTTTTGTTGTTGTTTTTTGTCTTGTTTGTTTTGTTTTTCTTTTGTTTTGTTTTTTTTCTTGTTTGTTTTTTGTTTTGTCTATGTTTTGTTGGGGTTTTTTGTTTTGTTCTTTTTTTTTTTTTGTTGTTGTTTTTTTGTTTGTTTTTTTTTTTTATTTGGGGGGGGGGGTTGGGTGGGGGTGTTATTTTTGTTAATCACTCCATATTTTATACCATTCCAGAGTGTTAAGCTACATTTATGATGATTACAGATTATCAACCTCCTCTCCACTGACCTACTTTTCTTGCAGGCCATCACACACTACAAGTAGGTCACAATGAGATAAAACAACTACAAAATGCCCAATGTCCATTCAGACTGTCCGATTGTCACTGACCAGAGAGAGAATCTCGAAAAAGTTCATAAATATTATATGAGATTACCTCCCCTTAGACCAATTCAATCACGTGATCAGATTGCTTCAACACTTTAACAGCCAGACCGAATTTTATTCAAATCATTTCATATATCATCTAATCCGGTTATGACTGTTAACCAAGCCGTTTTCACAAGTAGAGCAGTAATGGCAATGCGACTCAGCCTACAATTCCCTTGATTGTTATGGCTCTCTTGGTGAAAACAGAAGTAAGATTATGACATATCGCCTCAAAACGGTATAATACTATTGGGGGTGATTTAGATGCTATCGATTTAATTCACAGTCACAATTGTGAGCGTTGGGTTTAATGTCAAAAATAACTTGTAAAAATTTTGTATTCGTAATATTTTGACTTTGAAATGAAGATCTTTGGGAAGCTGCCAACCAACAACATAAACATATACTCGTACAAATCAGAAAGAGGAAGTGGGGATCGATAGGCCTTACACGAGAAAAACCTGCCTGCAACATCACAAGACAGCCTCTGACATGGACTTTCCAATGAGGAAGAAGATCAGGGAGGCCAAGCACATTTAATTTAGCAAAGAAGCACGGCGGAGGAAGCAAGGAGAGGCGGTTGCACATGGAAATATTAATATTATATGCTTTGTTTTCTGGTTACATTCACAATATTTTTCTACAGATAGGACGTACTTAATACTTGTCTGTCGTCAATCAGCTTTTTTGTAATGTATTTAGTTGTCATTGTTTTTGTTTATTTTTGTTTTGTTTTTTTATTTTTGTTGTTTTTCTTTGTTGAGCTCGAAACGTTCCTTATTTGAAATTTTGTTCTTTTTTTAAAAAACTGTTATTTTCATGTTTGTTTATTACTTTTATACATGGAAGCAAGTGGAGAAGACATCCCAAGGAAGAGTCAAATGGTGAAGCATCATTGATGGCGCCTCTGCTCCGACTGGGGTTAAGGGGTTAAGTCAAAGAAGTCAAGTCAACCGTTTACCTTTCAGCATCTACTTCAAATCGGCAATAACACCAGATTTAGATGTTAAAGTATATAAATGACGCCAGGAATTAAACCTCTCCTTAGCAACTACAGGAAAATCGTCACATTCGTTACGATACAACCAATTTTTTATCTGACTCAGATTTGCTTTTTAAATCACAATATTTAAAGAAAAGGTGTTGTTACATTTACAAGAACTTAATGCTGTTTTGTAACGCTTGTTTTGATCTACAAAATTATGAATGTCATGCACTTGGTGCGCTTAAATTTGAGTTTAAAAATTCAATTTATGTGTTTGGTAGGTATGAGATTTTAGTGAAAGTTTTGAGAATTGTCGGTAAGGAGAGAGTTAAAGTGATATCTACATATCAACAATTTCCGGTTATGGGGTCCGTTCACAAGCAAATGGACAAATATCGATTCTGTCGTCGGTCGAAAACTTTTCTCATGCTCACTCTCGCCCACCAATTACGCAACAATGATCGGATAGCTTTGTCTGTTTGATATGGTGGAAAGTACTTTGCAATATGTTAACGACCTCACAAAAGGATAGCAAATAATTGCTTTGGACCGTTTAACGCTATATCAACAGGGATAGATGCTGGGTTCGTTGAATTTAAGGCTCTGGAAATTATGGCTATGAAGAGCAACGTTCTTATAACTCTTATAAAGAGCATAAAAATAAAATATATAAAATTTCCTTTATTCATCCCAGAGGGGAAATTTGTCTTCAGGGTCTATTCCAAGGGAAGACTGGAATAATTCAGGCGTCAGCAGCAGTGCAGCGCCGCAAACTGAGCAAGGGCGAGGTGACTTGCTCAAGGCCACACAGAGGCAGCGGGCATTCGAACTCGGTACCTTTCAGGTACGAAGCAAAGAGCTGACCCATACGTTTTATGCCTAAAGCGTCTGTTGTATTATTGACCAGAGTGGACAAAACAGATAATTTCTGATAGATATCACAGGGGGGAAATAATATTTTATTATCTCACATAAAAGAGACTATACAGTTATATTGTTCCTATTGTGGTTAACTGCTCTACATTCAGGGTGCCAAAAGGATTATGAGAACTCCGGGGGGCAATATAGTGTCTACGGATCAATGCGAACTGACAACGTCATCCCTTAAGTTTTTAGATTTATGAAGCGCAATTTACACTAAACGTACTCAAAGCGCTTTATAAGGAGTCCCAAGCCAACAGCAACACCATTAAATATGTATGACGAAGCATTTAGCTTGTAAGGCGCTTTTGCAATTTATTTTTTCGACTGATACAATGCTGATACGACCAAGTATTCATTTTACACCTGAGTACAGTAAGATATTGTGAGTAAAGAGACTTTTACAGGGAATCAACTTTGACTCATCCAAAGAGGGAAGCCCAAACAAGGGTCCGAAGCCGAGTGTCACACCACAAGACAACAAAAGCGAGCTTCTACTAAATATACACAGGCACAATAAACAATAATATCAATAATAATTTTTAAAATGATAATAATATCAATAATAATAATAATAATAATAATAATAATAATAATAATAATAATAATAATAATAATAACGATTTGCCTTGGTGCTTTTGGCAATCATTTCCAAAATAGGCAACTAGGTCAATGAGTTCATTATCGCCTCCAGATCGGACGATGGCCAAAACTACATTTGTGACCCATCGTATCAACCTGATAACATGTAGGAATTAACCAGATGTTGGAATGGGAATTTAAAATTAAAATGATCATATATCATCTTGGTATTTGATTTACAAAGAGGTGTTTTCCACACTCCCTATCTCCTTTTTACCTGGCTACCTATTTTGGGATATCGAGGATCATTTGGCCTAAAATTTCGCATTCGGTCTATTATTTTATCATATTTAAACTTCAAATTCATACAAATCTAAGGAAACTCGTGTGCCAATTGGATTCACTAGTCTGATGTCCCGTCGCCCAGCAACGGTGAGCAGCCTGGTTCTAAACAAAGAAAATGGGTACTTTTTATTCTTCATGCTGGCTTGAACTTTTCATATGTCATTTGATCAGAATGTATAAAAGTCAAAACATGATCATATTTGTAATGTTTTTCTCCTTAGGATACACTTTTATGCTTGTCGAAGAAATATTTCATAAGGGTGTCCATCATCGTTCCGATAGTTTAGAGCCAGTTACTAAGTTATCATGCGTCATTTCGAGGGAAGTAACGTCACGACTGTTGAACCCTATTGGTGATAAAAAATAAAGTTTATATTTCAGATTATCTCAAGGATGGAAAATCTCAAAAAGCAGAAAAATCGGCTTAGCGAGTTTTGTAAAACAAGCCTTAGTTTATAATTTTTCTTCAAAGAAAAATATACCTAGCCGAAGTCTCACATATTAGCTGTAATCTTGAATTTTTTTATACATAGCGTAATATCCACTCAACGTGCTCAATGTGCTTTACAAAGGGCCCCTGAACAATATACAAGACATGACGCCTGTTAGGCGATATTACATTTTTTTTCCTATAGAGACGAAGCTGTTGAGGGCCAGACACACTCATTTTACTCCTGAGTACGATGAGAGAAATTGAGTAAAGAGCCTTTTCCAAGGACTCAACTATGCGCCGAGCGAGACTCGAACCCAGGACCTTCCAATCCGAAAGCGAGTGTCATAACACAAGACCACAAAGGCGCACAATGTCGAGATGTGAATATAAATTTAAAATGATCACATATATGACATTTGAGATCCTAGTATTTACGAAATGTCATCATTTCTCCTGAAAGCAAATAATTCTACCCCATGTCTCACATACTATAGCTGTTAAGTGAATTTTCATCGTCTAGCTCAACCCGAAAAATTATCATTTCATTTTTAGGCGATTGGTCATAATTATTAATTTTACACCCTTCCCGTATTATGAGTTAAGCAATAACATAATTTTTTAAAGCCCACAGCATTGACCAGCCGGATATAATATTATACCAACACACAAAACTATGTGTGACCTTAAACGTTTATAGTCTGATTAATACAATATAGTGAGAACTACTCATAAAACTGTCTGGCTAAAAACAATAACAAAGAGTTGAGTGACGTCAATTTAGTTCCTTTTATAGGTTCACCCAGGCGTATTAACGTTATAATACGATAGGTTACATTTTGATATAATTGGTCACAAATATGTGACACATCGTCTCGAAACGGCTGTATTGTGTGGGGATGAGATTTTTTAAAAGCTGAAATTGAATGAATATCCAAACGTATTACATTAGGTAGAGTTTATATTATGTTTTCTTTTGTAGAGTGGATATGGTATTTTTAGAGTTTGATTGTATACGTTGAATTTTTGTCAATATTGTGTTGATCAATTTGAATATAATTTGACTTTTTGTCAATATTGTGTTGATCAATTTGATTATAATTTGACTTTTTATCAATATTGTGTTGATCAATTTGAATATAATTTGACTTTTTATCAATATTGTGTTGATCAATTTGATTATAATTTGACTTTTTATCAATATTGTGTTGATCAATTTGATTATAATTTGACTTTTTATCAATATTGTGTTGATCAATTTGAATATAATTTGACTTTTTATCAATATTATGTTGATCAATTTGATTATAATTTGACTTTTTATCAATATTATTTTTATCAATTTGATTATAATTTGACTTTTTATCAATATTATTTTGATCAATTTGATTATAATTTGACTTTTTATCAATATTATTTCGATCAATTTGATTATAATTTGACTTTTTATCAATATTATTTTGATCAATTTGATTATAATTTGACTTTTTATCAATATTATGTTGATCAATTTGATTATAATTTGACTTTTTATCAATATTATTTTGATCAATTTGATTATAATTTGACTTTTTATCAATATTATTTTGATCAATTTGATTATAATTTGACTTTTTATCAATATTATTTCGATCAATTTGATTATAATTTGACTTTTTATCAATATTATTTTGATCAATTTGATTATAATTTGACTTTTTATCAATATTATGTTGATCAATTTGATTATAATTTGACTTTTTAGCATCTGCTTCATCCCGATATAATAACGTTTCGAGCCAATGGATAACATTTGGTTTCGAGTTGAAAACTGTAGGCTGGGGAAGCAAATAAAAACGTCATGATGCCCAATGAGAATTATGAATTAATGGAAACATTCTACATTATACACGTTTATATTTACTTATTTATTTCATTAATCCACTTTGCGTAGTACCTAATATCTTCACAACGTACTAATTGTAAAGAGGTAAACCGGGGTGGGGGGGGGGTCCAATTTGTTGCCCCAGACTTTAACACTGTATCTTATCGTATCGTTTAAGAGTTAATAGGCTTCTTTTTTTTTTTTTTAAACTTTCAATGCTTTGTGTCACTTTCATGTATTGATACATTTTTTTTCAAACAGCATCCATTGTTCATATCTTAATTTCCGGTGCCTATCGCTGTTTCAAATTATTTGAATAACTAACACACGTTTGTCGTAGTCAAGATTGGTAGCTTCTATGTCTAATTTCCCCTACCAGCATTCGTTTGACACGTCCACTTTCATACATTAGAACCATTTGATTAATCAATATACAAAATGCAAATAATATCCCATGTCAGTTTGACACTATTCGTCAAAATCAAATATTCTGTTGGTGACCTTATTGATTCTTATAATAATAATGATGATAATGCTTAATAATAATAATAATAATAATAATAATAATAATAAATAATAATAATAATAATAATAATAATAATAATAATAATATAATAATAATAATAATAATAATAATAATAATAATAATAATAATATAATAATAATATATATAATAATAATAATAATAATAATAATAATAATATAATAATAATAATAATGAATCATTTATAAAGCGCACACTTCCACTCAAAGTGCTCAGGGCGTTATGAAAAAAAACAAAAACTGTTACAATCAATAGTTAATCAATGCACAAATTTATTAAAATCTTCAACAGACTAAAAGGCACGGGGGAAAAGTTCTGTTTTCAAATTCTTTTTAAAATTGTCAAATGAAGGGCTGGATCTAGACTTAAAACCTGTGTTATTCCATAACTGAGGGAAACATACAGAAAGAATTGTGTGAACTTTGTTAACTAAAATTACTAGATAGACATTGTTCGACTTTTTGTAGAATCAAAAATGGAGAGGTTTGCTCCTCTATCAACCAAGAAATTAATACCTTTCTGAACTTCGTTTTGTCTTACGTTTTTAGAGTGTTTTGTTTCATTCGTGTGTTGTAATTTGGGTTCACCGTTGGGTGGTGCGTCGCATTGAATATCGTCACAAAATGTACTAATTGGATTAACTTTTTTTAACAGATTAATTACCTTGACAGCTGATGGAAGAAATTGACAGATGAAGGGATGGAGTGCGTTGACCTCAGACGATTTTACGAAGGTCATATCATTTCCGGTCAAATCTTGTTTAATTTGACCTCAGACGATTTTACGAATCTGGCTGGCCATATTATTACTTCCGGTCAAGTCCTGTTTATTAAGGTCTGTAAAAACAGTTCCAGGTTATTATGCCAATGTTCTGATAGGATCTAGACTATAAGGTCGCTATGAGCACAACGTATGTCACGATTGAATTTTCCCCAGCCAGTCGTGTAGGTGGACATATAATACAATATTCTTGAACTACTGATTTTGAAATTGCGAACAAGCTCCCCAAAGACGTTGGGCGACATTGCGAGTGCACATTGGGAACGAATTAAAAATTCATGTCCGGGTGATCTAGTTGCCCCAAAATTGAGTTATTGGTAAAAACAATTAAGAAAAATAAACTGAAATACTGTGTAGAATACTATGAAAGATGCCAAACAAAGCAAGAAAGAAAAATTCAAGAAGAAAAAAACATCCCAAAAAAATCAGAACCTCAGATCTTCTCATTACCGGTCAGACGTGCTACCATTACAAATGTTTTTTGGGGTCTTTTTTAAATGTTTCTTCTTGCGAAGATTGAATGAATATGGATGCAATGTATTTAAGTAAAATACTTACAATATCTGCACACCGGATTAATAAAGTATCAATACAGAAAACGTTTATAGTCTGATTGGTTTATTCGTTCTCTAGCTCCAGAAAGAGCAGAAAACTAAACTTGTATATTTCAAACCAAGTTGTGCACGAAGTCCCGTCTCAATTTTTGTGACCCAATCACCTCGAAAAGAGTTTTCGTTAGCTTGGTTTAGACGATTAAAATGAGGACTATCTATATTTTTTCCATGCGCTAAATTCATTGGTCACATTGCAATATTATATGCTTTAATGGGCTGTTTCGGTCTAATTATTATGAAAATCCTTCAAAAAATGGATTTAGATATTTGGATGGAAAATAATAGTTTATTATCTTAGAAATATCGAAGACCAAGTTCTTGAAATAGACTATAAAGGCACGAAAAACACACTTGAAAAGGGGAAGGGTAATAAGAAAAGTGTGAAAAACGGAAAGCTATTTTGCTATTTTCTCAATGTGTCATTTTTATAAGGGTGTTGGATACTGTGTAAAACGTTTCTCAGAATCTATTCAATGAAATTGTCTGAAAATTTCCACAGTTAACACAGTGATAATGTATTATGTCACCACAGAGACATTTTTGACCGGAAATGATGTGGCCAGTCAGATTCGTAAAATCATCTGAGGTCAACGCATTCCATCCCTCGTCTGTCAATTTCTTCCATCAGCTGTTAAAAAGTAATCCAATGATCTAGTACACGTGTTTTGAATTATGATCCAAATTATAAACTTTTAACATCAAATTTGCCATAACATTTATTTTTCTCAACTTTGTAATGTTCTAATAAAAATTCCATAAACTAAAGCTGTAAAATCTCTCTATGGCGACACACTGTGCTACAATGTTGAAAAGAGAGAAAATATGGAGGTCATTCCTTAATTAGTTTTTGTGGAACGTTAGCCACAATATTGTTATTTTTTTTATACCAGACCCCCAAATTAGGTTGCAAAACGGTATTAACACAGATGATTTATAGTTTTCACAAAACATGTTGTTTTTTAACCTATAATGACGATACAGAATGATAAAAACCACCCAACAGAGATAATTATTTTTTTTTAGAAAAGACCCAAACCGCCCGTTAAATAACCAACATAACAAAAATTGCATACAGTTTTCAAGCTATCCAACACCACAATAGGTCATTCTGTTCCGCTCGACCCATGGGTGTGTCTGCAATCTCCATAAACAAAGCAGTGTGCTAAAATTTGTTGGACTGCAACAAGTCAAATGATCAATTACTAGGCTGGACCAAAACCTGAATATAGATCGCTATCATTGAACTAATAGTAAAATCGTTTATGTTTTCCTTAGGAGCAAAAATAAAATATCTTAAACTGACAAAAAATTAGAACTTCGCGTTCCTGGTTGTTTTCACTTTAAAATACATTTTTAGCATTTGGTCGCAAAGGACATTGGTAAATTAGAATACAGGAACTGGTGTTAGATAAAAATCTGAAAATATTTATTTGGCGCTCAGGTAATTTACTCGCAACATTACGCCGACCGGATATAACGTACCAACACATAAAATTGTGTGTAACCTTGATTGTTTATAGTCTGATTGATACAATTTAGTGAGAATAAAATAATGGTTGGCTTTGAGTTTTCGGGTCATTGTAATTTACTCCGACGTAAAAAAATAATAAAATAAAACGAATGCATATAGCGCAATAAATATCCACTAAACGTGCTCAAACGTGGGGCACGAAGTGGCCGAGTGGTTAAGGCATTGCACTGTGACCCGGAAGGTCCCGGGTTCGAGCCCCGCTTCAGGCACATTCGTTTTTTTCCCTTGAGCAAGATTATTAACCCCCAATTTGCTCACTTGGACAACATGGGTGATTCCTGTTGACATCAGACATCTTGTTTGATGAATTATCTATATTCCTTCGTGGAATGCCTAGGCGACTATATCTTATGATGTCGTGGGGGAAAGGGCATAATTAATTGATTTTTTAAACGTGTCCAAAGCGCTTTACAAGGGGTCCCTTGCCAACAGCAATATTTAAACATGTAGGACGACACATGACGCCCGCTAGGCGATAAGATGGGATAATATACCCTTTCGACAGAGACAACGCCTTTACCTGAGCTTGAGCTTGTTTTCATATAGAGCAACATCCACTAAACGTGCTCAAAGCGCGTTACAAAGGGTCCCTGGCCAACAGCAACACGTAACATGTAGAACGGGACATAACGCCTGTTAGGCTATAATATTACAATTATTTTTTTTTTTTCAGACAGAGACAACGCTGTTACCGGCCGGGTTCTCATTTTACACCTGAGTACGGTGATAAAATGTGAGAAAAGAGCCATTTCCAAGGACTCAACTGTGCGCCGCTCAGAATGGAACTCGAACCGAGGACCGCCTAGCCGCACATAATACCAGAATGCGGCGTTGAATTACAAAAGGACAGACAAAAAAATCACTCTGAGTTTGACGACGATGGCGACGACCAAGAAGTTGATGACGTCAGCAACGACAATGTGACTCATAGCCTCAAAACGGTATTATGTTGAGATTGTTTAGATGTTATACTTTAACTTTAACTTGAGCTTTTGTATTGCGCAATATCCACTAAACGTGCTCAAAGCGCTTTACTATTGTAACACTTAACATGTAGAACGAGACATGACGCCTGTTAGGCGATATTGCAAAAAAAAATTGCGGACAGAGACAACGCTGATAACGGCCAGGTACTCATTTTACACCTGAATACGAACCCACGACCTTCCGATTCGAAAACGAGTATCAGACCGCAAGATCACATAGCCGCACCAAAGAGAGAAGTGATAATGTGCAAAATAAATACGAGATTTACGTTGAGGTCTTTTAAGTTGGATTGATTTGTTGAGGAGAATGACTAAAATTCCTTAAATTGACTCCAACTAAACGTTCTCATTTCTTGTCATTTTTTTTTTTTTTTTTTACTTTGGAATCAATTTGTGGCATCGGGTTTACTCCGACAATGGGTCCCCGATAGCTTAGTTGCGAGAGCACTCGCTTCATAATCAGGAGGACCGGGATCAGTCCCGTCTAAATATTTTTCTCCCCCCCCCCCCCCCCCCCCGCCCTCTTACCCACCCAGCAGTCATTGGATAGCTGGGTCTCTTAGATCTGTCGGAAAGCACTTTGCGATAGACTAGAATTAGCATCCTATCCAAAGGGAAGCAAGCAATTGCTATTGTCCGTTTCACGCTATATAAATCGGGATAAACTTAAGCTCCATGGGCCTAAAGGCTCTGATAGACTACCTCTTTTTTTTTTTTACTCCGATATTATAGTAACGTTTTGTGGTGGCAGGTTACAACAATGCCAAGACGAAACATGATGACAGACGAAAGTATCCACTTCACATGGCAATAAAACTGTCCGATAACGACGACTTCAGAGCGTTCAAGGACATTTCAGACCATAATATTAGATTGAGCAGAGACTGGGATTGACGTTTTGTGTGTGGACTTCAATTTATTGTGGACCTTGGTTAAAACACATCACGATTCGCTCCTTCCTGTTTGCTGACGTTGTTTTGGCAATTTTGATGCTGCTGCGATTTTGATGTTTGTTGGAGAAATAATAATAATAATAATGATAATAATGATAATAATAATAATAATGATAATATTAATAATAATAATATAATAATAATAATAATAATAATAATAATAATAATAATAATATTAATAATGATAATAATAATAATAATAATAATAATAATAATAATAATAATAATATAATAATAATAATAATAAATAATAATAATAATAATAATAATAATAATAATAATAATAATAATAATAATATCCCTCCTGTGAGAAGTGGTTGTACTGTCAAATATTATTTTTCATTCAGCTCATGTGTTTTGAATGTGTGTTTGTGTGTGTGTGTGTGTGTGTGTGCGTGCGCACGCTCGCGTTTGTGTGTGTGTGTGTGTATGTATATATGTAAATATGTACAAATGTCTATAGATAGAATGCGCTTGGCCAAGGAGTTCACAACATTGCCATCCGGAAGTATAGCGGACCAACACACAAACTCTGTGTAACCATGAACGTTTATAGTCAGGTGAATACAGTTTAGTGAGAACAACTCACAAACGCGGATGGCAAAAACAATAACAAAGGCGTGAGTGACGTCATCTGCATACTATCTATATGGGGCAGAGTGGCCCAG
>NC_088364.1:45368617-45383617 GCF_034508935.2 Berghia stephanieae | reverse complement strand
AAAAGTATAAGAAAAAATCATCTTGAAGCAGAGATGAGAGGCCGACTGCTTCACGAACAGTGGTGTCATCCCAAATGTCAGAGTTAATGATTGTCTGCAAACATTCTAGAATTGCACTTCTATTGTCAGAAACAGATTTCAGCACCCGGGACTGAAAATTCCACCTTGTTTCACAGGTGCGAGGAAGCGAACGGTCTGTGACATTTCTAAGTTCATCGGCTCGCTTTGGCGATGAGTTAAAGAAAGTAGAAAATCCAGAGAGATTGGAAAAGAACACTCTCGCTTCTGATACTACACTACTCACTTTCTTTAGAATAAGATTAGTCTGATGCGCATAACAATGCACAAAATGGGCCCGTGGGTAGTCAATTCTCATCAATGTCTGCACACCGCCTGAAGAACCGCTCATGACAGAGGCCCCATCATAGGTTTGTGCAATCAGCTTGTTTTTAATGTCAAATGGCAGAAGCTCCTCTTTTAGAGCAGTTGACAAACCGATTGCCGTCCTGTCCTGGACGTCAACAAATTTTAAAAACCGTTCAACAGGGTCTCCATCTTGAATAAAACGAAGGATGATAACAAACTGTGAGCGGCATGAGACATCAGTCGTCTCATCAGCTTCAACAGAAACAAAATTAGTATTTCCAATAATTTTCTTAATATCGTCAATATACACCTCATAAATACAATCTAAAATTTCATTCTGTATTTGCGCTGATGTGTATCTACAGACGGTCGTTGTCTGCAAATGACTTGATAACTGTTCATCTAAAGTCGCTAACAAGTCAACAAGGTCTAGAAACACACCTCTATTTGAGGAAGATTGTCTTTCATCATGGCCTCTTAACGGTAGCTCATGAATTCCACAAAATTTGATGCACTCAATTATTTTACCTAAAATTTGTCTGTTCTTTGTAACTTGTTCATTATGCCTGGCTAAGGATAAGCGATAGCCACTGTCAATCTGTGCACCTATGTGAACAGTACCAAAGGTTTTCAATCTAGTGGTGCTATTTAAATGTAAGTTAGACTTCTGATGGTTCAATGCTCTCTGTGTTACATTTTTCAAACAGGTAAATCCACTTCTTGTCCAAGACAATTCTGCATTGCTGTTATCGCCAAACAAAATACAATTAAAACAAAACAAACTCTTCTTTTCTACGCTCACCGTAAGCCAAGGAAAACGACTATACCAATCTTTATTAAATGACCGATTCTGCTTCCCGTCTTTAATAGTGAGCACAAAATCTTCTGGCTGATGGGGACCGAGACTTTTAATCAAAAGTTTATTTTCCCTATTCAAAGAACTGGTACTGATAGTCAACAAATAATCAACGTGATTCATCACACTTAATAGCAATTAATTACATTAAAAAAATAAACAGACACTGCACACATCATATAAACACTCGGAGTATCAATAAACACACAAACAGTCTCACACTCAAGTTATAAAAGGACAAGGGGAATTCAATATCACATGCTTGACACGGCCTTGAAGAGGGATGGGTAACAGGTACAACACGATTGCCATTAATTAGGTCGTTGTATGTGGCTGCGAGTAAGAAAGCCACAATGACTCAGTTCAAAGTCAAGATGCCTCCTCATGCCCACAGTCATAGCACACGACAAGCGTGAAATGTATCGCTTAGTTGTACCGTGGGAATGTGGCTGGAAACCTTCTCAGCCTTTAAAGCCACACGCTGTACTGATTGGTCAGTGGCACGAGTACGACTCGAGCTGTAGTAAATTCAAAGCGGTGTGATTGGTTCAAGTTTTGAGGCTCTGTAAGGGGTTTTTAACACCAGGCCAACAATGAATTTCATTGTTTGTGAAACAGAAAATGAAAAATTAGACTTTTTATTGTTAAGTTCTTACACATTATCAAGACAATGACGACCTGTGGCTTAGCCTTAATAGCCTTTAAGGCCCTACGCCGCTGCTGAGTACGGTGAGAGAATGTGAGTAAAGAGCATTAGGTTCTAGTCGAACATGTACTTTATAACTAAAATTATGATACTTGTGTTAAGTTTATATGAGCGAGGAGAATTACTGTATTTTCACAAGATTAGAAACTAAACTTAAGTATATGTTCAGCTCATTTTTCTACTTTATTTGACCCAATGTCTCAAAGCGGTATTACGTCCCAGGTTCGAGTGCTGCTGTTCGAGGCGCGAAGTCCCTGAAGAAGACTGTTAAAAAAATTGAGCTTTTTATATAGCGCAATATCCACTAAACATACTCTAAGCGCTTTACAAGGGGTCCCTGGCCAACAGCAACACTTAATATTACGTAGATGACATGACGCCTGTTAGGCGAAATTACATTGTTGGGGGGACAGAGACAACGCTGTTAACGGCCAGGTACTCATTTTACACCTGAGTAAGGTGAGAGAATGTCAGTAAAGAGCCTTTTCTAAGGACTCAACTATGCGTCGAGCGAGGCTCGAACCCAGGACCTTCCGATCCGTAAGAGAGTGCCATACCACAAGACCATATAGCCGCACGACTGTATTGACATTCGTTCACCGTATCAAGTGTAATATTTGGTTAAGTGTTAACTATCGGGTCTATGGTCCTTATGTTTAGTGTTTCTGTTGATATGGGACCTCTTTGTAAAGGGCTTTGATCACATTTAGTGAATATTGCGCAACATGCTCAAGTTTACGATTACGACGACCCTCATCTTGCACCTCTTTCCAGTTAGTTTGGATCTATTGTGGTAAATCAGTGTGTGATCAGTCAGATGACGAAAGCAATATGGAAGAATTGGTGATTGTCGCCCTTAGTGTGAGATTTGATGGGGGGAAATCAGGGGAAAGAAATGGTCGTTAAGGGAAATGGATTCAATGTGTGCAGGATGGATAGAATGTGGGTTGGGGATGGGACGAGGGTGTGTCAGATAACAACTATTGTCATGTGTTATTATGGGGAAGTAATTGGTACTTGGGTACCCCATGTTGCACCAGTAAATATCTGTTTAGCGTGATCTATATGCATTGTAGTCTAAAGTGACCTTGTAGTGGTAGGATAATTGGATTCAATAGTCTAAGTCACGTCGCCCAGCAACGGCGGCCATCTTGGTTCAAACCCAACAAAATTGGTACTTTTTATTCTTCACGCTGGCTAGAACTTTTCATATGTCTTGTGATCAGAATATATAAAAGTCAAAACACGATCAGATTTATAATAGGGTTGTTTTTTTTTCCTCTGGATACGCTTTTATGCTCGTCGGAGAAATATTTCATAAGGGCGTCCGCCATTGTTACGATAGTTTAGAGCCAGTTACTAAATTACCATGCGTATTACGAGGGAAGTGACGTTACGACTGTTGAAGCGTATTGGGGCATGTATAACACAATAATTCAGGAGAAGTTAAAAAAAAAAGATAAGATTGAGCTCCTAAACCATGAAGCTCATAGCACCGGAATTTATCAAGGTTTCTGAAACGTCCATCAGAACTGCCTAGTACCACGTTGGCTCCAGCTACTGAGCTGCATTCGCCTCTTTGACTCAATAAATCTTATTGAAAAGGAATGTTTAGTTCCTCAGAACCAATAATCAGAACTTTGGACCATTTTTGGATCATGTTGAAGGCAAATTATTTATTTCTAAAGATAAGACGCTAGTCTATCTTGTTTTCTACTTGCTTGTCCTCATGTTGTCTACTCGCTGTTTCTCTTTTTTTCAACTCTCTTGTTCTCTTATTTTTTACTCACTAGCTAGCTTGTTTTCATCTCACTGATTCTGTCGTTTTCAATTATTCAGTAGTCCCCTTCCTTTCAAATCACTGTTTCTATTGTTTTCAACTCAGAGTTCGCTTGTTTAGAATTCATTTTTCCTCTTGGTTTCAACTCAATGGTTCGCTTGTTTTCATTCACTGGTTCGCTTGTTTTTAAATCATTGGTTTTCTTGAATTCAACTCACAAGTCCCATTGTTTTTAAATCACTGTCTCTCTTGTTTTCAACGCATTTGTTCTCCTGCTTTCAGCTCACTAGTTCCCTTGTTTTAATCTCATTAGTTCATTTGTTTTTAACTCGTTGGTTCTATTGCTTTCAACTCAATGTTCTCTTGTTTTCAGCTCATTGGTGTCATTGATTTCAACTTACTAGTTGTATTGTCTTGAATCGTTTTCAATGCACATATTCCCTTGCCTTCAAATCACGAGTTAACTTATTTTTAACACGTTTTCCTTGTTTTTTACTATTGGTTTGTTTGGGGTTTTTTTTTTTTTTTAATTTCAATTACTGATTCTCTGGTTGCAGCTCCATTTTCCCTTAATTTAATTTCATGTTCCCTTGTTTTAAACTCCTGGTTTCCTTGTTGTCCTATGCTGTGTGCTTCCATGGCCTTGTAACAAAAGTTAAACGATATTGTGTATAGTTAACTCACTGCAGGTTTCCATGTCTGCAGCAAAATCGATCGTTTGAAGAAAGAACAACCCGATAAGGCATCGTGTTTGCAACTATGAAGTTCTCAAGTTAAAAACAAACCATCCCACACCACACTTTGCTGCTCGGGGGCGTGAAAGGGGATTTAATCAAGCTTCATCAAGGGGAAGCAATTCCGTTAAATTTAACCATGGGTGATCCCCCTTGGTTTCCCGTTTTATAAACACACGACTTGTCTTATATTTAACCCTTTAACATTGCCTTTTAGAATATGGTTTTAATAAGAGATCCTATCGTTTACGTCAAGAGATAAATAACAACGAAGCGACTCGAGCTTAAATTAAGCCCACTTCGCATTGCTTTTATTGTTCACGTGTTAAAAACGATAAGATACGTTGTCAGGTTGGTTGAAATTGATCCCGGCGTGCAATGGTTCAACTAAATGAAGAGGAGATTCAAGAGATTTCTATTGTGGTTCAAAATACCTTATACTGACAAAGCGCTCTTTTTACATTTGTGGCCAAAAAATATCGATTAGATCCTTCAAACATCGATCAATTAAAATGACTCCCCTCCCGGCTTGTCAAAAAAAAAACCTTTAAACCCGTGACTTCAGTCCGTCTCAGCTTAAACAAATTTCGAGAAATTGAGTAATTTTAATCAATCGATTTATGAATTATCTATCTAAACATTTCCTCAACAAAGTTTGTCAAAGGAAATGGCCGTGCATTTTTTCTCACCACCGAAATCTAATATCGATTATCTTCGTTGTTTGGGCAATTCTCAAAGAATGGCGCTCATGCGAGAGAGGCCGTAGCCTTCTTAAACTTATAATAGTCTGACCGTAGCCATCGTAAAGTTATAGCCTGACACTGACACTGACGTCAAAATGTCAGTCTTTGGCCACAAAAAACAAATCGTGAGTTGTATTCAATAGTTCAACCAATGGGACCACTTGTTTCCTTGAGCTCTACTAACGACAACTCACTAGACGCTACACAACCCAAAAAATTACTTCCAACTGCCAGTCCTTGAGGGTTCTTGTGTCAGGCTATTATATATGTTAACGATGGCTACGGTCTGACCGTGGCTACGGTCTGACGGCCTTCGGTCTGACCGTGGCCTTCGTAAAGGTATGGCCTGATACTGACCAAAAAATGACGTCAAAATGCCAGTCTTTTCCACAAAAGAAAACAAATCGTGAATTTTATTCAATATTCAACCCATGAAATAACTTGTTTCCATGAGCTCCACTAACGACAACTCACTAGGCGGTGCAAAAACCGAATAATGACGTCAAACTGCCAGTCCTTTTGGATTTCAGTAGCAGGCTATAACATAACGATGGCTACCTCTGACACAGGCCAAAAATAATGACGTTTACAATACAGGGGCGACGGCCACCAAAGAAAGTGAGCAAAGATATTCAATGGGATCATTGGGAGGAGGGGGGGGGGGGTTACGGTATCGTCAGGCTTAATTAGTTAACGAAGGCTACTGTACATACTTTTTTGTCATTAATGAACCAACGTCGACTGTGGTCATGGATTAAGGCCGACGTTCACATGTTAGCAGGTCTGATAATCGGACATAGGTATGGGTTTGATTTAACATTGTTGAAATGAACCCCGTGTGGTGTCCGGGTCCCTCAACTGAGAGGGTCAAGAATAGCCCAACGCCAAGCCAGCGTGTCGTAAAAGGCGACTAATGGTGTGTGATTCCCCCATCTTTGAGTCACCTGGTCCTCCAGGTTGGGGGTTGGCAAAGGGTTAACACCCCTTTCCGTTAAACTCAAACCGTTACAGAAACACAGACAGACAAACTAAATCCTTTTTTTAGCTTGGGCGACCGAAGAGTTTCTGGAATTACAGAATTTATGAAGGACAACAGACAAAGCCGAAAGGACTCTGCTGACCCGATGACGTCTTCGCCAAACAAGCAGCTTCGAATCGCGTCGTGGAACGTTCGCACCATGTATGAAGCAGGAAAAAGCTCTCAAGTTGTGACTGAGATGAGAAGATACAGGCTGCATATACTTGGAGTAAGCGAAACCCACTGGATACAATCCGGACAGAAACACCTCAAGTCTGGGGAGAAGATTTTATATTCAGGGAGAGGGGACGGGATTCATACACAGGGAGTAGGAATAATTCTAAGCAAGTTTGCCCAGAAGTCACTGAGAGGATGGGAACAATGCGGAGAAAGGATCATCATGGCGTCCTTTACAACACGGAGTAAGAAGATCAACATGAACATTGTACAGATCTATGCCCCAACAAATGATGCAATAGATGAGGACAAAGATACATTTTATGGTCTGCTACAACAAGTCATTGACAAGTTGCCAAGGAAAGACATCAACATATTGATGGGAGATGCTAATGCAAAAGTGGGACAGGATAACGTAGGCTATGAAGGTATCATGGGACGTCATGGCATGGGAGAAATGAATGATAATGGAGAGAGATTTGCAAATTTCTGTGCATTCAACAGTTTGGTGATTGGAGGATCAGTGTTCCCCCATAAGAGGATCCATAAAGCAACTTGGGTCTCACCAGATGGTGTGACAGAGAATCAGATTGATCATTTTTGTATCTCTCGTAGATTCAGACGTTCATTGGAAGATGTGACAGTACGGAGAGGGGCAGATGTTGGATCAGACCACCACCTGCTATTGGCAAAGCTTAAGCTCCGACTCAGAAAACACGGGGCCAGATCACATACAAGAAGAAAATTCGAGGTGAATGCACTTGATGGGGAAAAGAATGAGGAATTCAAACTACAATTGAGTAATAGATTCCAACCTCTTACTGAGCTCGAGGAGGACATAGATGTAGAGTCACATTGGGCAAAGGTCAAGGAAGTCTACATAACAACTTGCCACGAGGTATTGGGGGTAAAGAAATCGGAACATAAAGAATGGATAAGTCCAACCACCTTGGACCTTATTGAAAAGAGGAGAACAAGGAAGGAACAAGTGAATGCAAGCCGAACAAGGGCTTCAAGACTGGATGCACAAGAGCAGTATCGAGCCATAGCTAAGGAAGTCAAAAGATCTGTGAAGAAAGACAAGGAAGCATTCATGAACAGACTTGCAGAGAAAGCAGAAGCAGCAGCGACTGGAGGACACATGAGGATCCTTTATCAAACTACCAAGACACTTGCTGGAAAATATGGGAAACCAGAGGTACCAGTCAAAGACAAAGATGGGAAAACTATTTTTGGAAAAGAGGCTCAATCTGAACGATGGAGGGAACATTTCAACTGCCTTCTGAACAGACCACCACCAGACAACCAGCCAGAAATTTTGCCTGCAAGGAATGAGCTACCAATTAGCTGTGATCCACCATCGATAGCAGAGATTGTGGGTGCCATTAACAAGATGAAAAGGGGGAAAGCTGCTGGACCAGACCAGATTCCACCGGAGGCTCTAAAAGTTGATGCGAAAAGAAATGCTGAGGCCCTGCACCCACTATTTGAGAGAATCTGGAATGACGGGATATTCCCAAAGGATTGGAAGGAAGGACATCTTATCAAGCTTCCAAAGAAAGGGGACCTCAGTAATTGTAATAATTATCGAGGCATCACTCTTCTTTCTATCCCAGGAAAGGTTTTCAACCGTATTATTTTAGAGAGAATTAAGAATGCAACAGATGCTAAACTGCGGGACGAACAGGCAGGTTTTCGGAAAAACCGTTCAACCACCGACCAGATTGCCTCTCTGCGAATCATAGTAGAACAGTCTATAGAATGGAACTCTCCTCTTATTGTCAACTTTCTGGATTACGAGAAGGCTTTCGACAGTATTGACAGAGCAACATTGTGGAAAATTCTGGCACATTATGGACTCCCTGAAAAGATAGTAAACCTCATTAAGGAAATGTATGAAGGATCAAGTTGCAGGGTTGTACATGAAGATCAGCTTACTGACAGCTTTGAAATTAAGACTGGTGTCAAGCAGGGATGCTTGCTCTCACCATTCCTGTTCATCCTTGCCATTGATTGGCTAATGAAGGAAACCTCCAAAGGGAGAAGAAATGGGATACAGTGGACCCCCTGGACACAGTTGGATGATCTGGATTTTGCAGATGATCTGGCTCTTCTGTCCCACACCCAGGACCAGATGCAAGCAAAAACCACAATTATAAACAGCCTCTCGGAATCAATTGGTCTAAGAATTCACCCTGCAAAGTCAAAGGTCTTGAGGATAGGTACGCGTCAAAGGGAGCAGATCAAAGTAAAAGATCAGGAACTCGAAGATATAGACACTTTCTGCTATCTCGGAAGTATAATTGACAAGGATGGAGGCACGGAAGCAGAGGTGAAAGCACGAATAGGAAAGGCACAGGCTGCATTCACATCTTTGAACAGAGTTTGGAGAACTAAAGATATCTCCCTTCAACTAAAGCTAAGACTTTTCAACTCAAACGTGAAGTCTGTCCTACTGTATGGATGTGAAACTTGGAACGCATCACAGGCATGTATAAGGAGGGTACAGATTTTCGTAAACAGGTGCATGCGTAAGCTACTCAGAATAAAATGGATGGATAGAATAAAAAATGAAGAAGTATGGAAAAGAACACAGCAGAAACCAGTGGGAGAGGATATAGGAAGAAGACGGTGGAGGTGGATTGGACACACGCTTAGAAAGAATGACTCAACTATAACAAAGAAAGTATTGGACTGGAACCCTCAGGGCAGAAGATCAAGGGGAAGGCCACGAGGAACATGGAGAAGAATTAAAGAAGCTGATATACAGAGAAGTGGTAAGACCTGGAATGAGATAAAAAAGTTGGCTCAGGATAGAGAAGGATGGAAACTGTTTGTCTGTGGCCTATACCCTGACCCAGGGTGAAAAAGGCAATGATGATGATGATGTTGAAATGAACAATGTTTTGAGTTGGTTTGAGAGTATTTCCATTGAACAATGAGCCCAAAACAATTTGGGTTGTCATACCTGCAAATAAGTACACGTTGATAAAGGCAGGTTGTACTTAACGAAATGGAAATTGGTTCCATGTGGCCTGCTACAGGAATAGAGTCTTGTGGAGCGTATTGAGATTACTCAATCAGATGAAATAGACAATCAAATGGCATTAACTTACCTGGGATGTATTCCTCCTACACTTGATCATTTGGTTATAACTGTAAAGTTCCTCTAGTGTGTTTCAGAGTAATGCCATTCATTTTTTTCTGGGGGAGCAAAAGCATTGACAAAGGTAAATCAAAACACGTTAGAC
The DNA here is from genome assembly GCF_034508935.2 of Berghia stephanieae. Classification (NCBI taxonomy): domain Eukaryota; kingdom Metazoa; phylum Mollusca; class Gastropoda; order Nudibranchia; family Aeolidiidae; genus Berghia; species Berghia stephanieae. Next base: position 45,373,986 of record NC_088364.1, on the reverse strand, counting down.
TCAGTCATTTAACCTGTAGCTATTATCACAATTTGTCATTTTATCAAGGGTACTTGAATCGGATGTCAAAAAACTGGGTTCTATTTCATTGGAAGTGGAAGTGTGCGGCTATTTGGTCTAGTGGTATGACACTCGCTTTCGGATCGGAAGGTCCTGGGTTCGAGCCTCGCACTCGGCGCATAGTTGAGTCCTTGGAAAAGGCTCTTTACTCACATTCTCTCACCGTACTCAAGTGTAAAATGAGTACTTGGCCGTTAACAGCGTTGTCTTTGTCCGAAAAATTGTAATATCGCGAACAGGCGTCATGTCCCGTCCTACTTGTTAAATGTTGCTGTTGACCAGGGATCCCTTGTAAAACGCTTTGAGCACGTTTAGTGGATATTGCGCTATATAAAAGCTCAATTATTATATTATTGTTGATTATTAAAACCGCTCTTCCGGAGGACCGGAAACATACTTTGTGTAATTGATCTTCTCGTTTCAGAGTGACGGCATCATATTTTCTAAGTCTAAATATATGCTAGTCAACAATAAAGAGTTTCCATCTTTGTTCTTTTACGTCCCGTAAACCTAATGATTTGCTTGCATGCATGCCACCTTTATGTAACCTATTCATTATTAGTACTCCGATGGACTGGTTTCATACATACTCCCAAGGATTTAGGAACCAAAATAGTAGAGGTTTTAATGTCACGACTTTTCTTCCCGACAGGTAGAACGAAGTTGACGTCACTCAGGTCTTTATTACCCCCCGTAATGACGCAGAGTTACTTAGTAACTGGCTCTAGACTATCGGAACAATAGCGGACGTCATTATGAAATACTTCTCCGACGAGCATAAAGGTGTATCCAGAGGAGAAAAACATTATAAATCTTATCATGTTTTGACTTTTATACATTCTTGTCACATGACAAATGAAAAGTTCTAGCCAGAATGAAGAATAAAAAGTACCGATTTTCTTTGTTAAGAACCACGCTGCTCGCCGTTGCTTGGCGACGTGACGTCAGACTATTGAATCCAATTTTGCTTCAATGATCAGCACTGTTATAAGTTGATACTTGGCATGGTACGGATATTACAAGACCAAGTTATTTTAGTCATTGCCACCATCGTGTCTTCAACCACAATCTAGGAAGACATGAGACTTCAGAAATAGCTGGAAATTGTTTTACAGACGTCAATATTCAAATGAAGACTGATTTTCCAAAACTCATTTGGTCGGATTCCTACTTTTTGAGATTTTCCCTCTATGGCCTCGATTGTGAACTCAACATTATTTTAAACTGTATGAATTTGAGGTTTAATCTCGATTAAATGATAGACCGGATGAGAGAGTTTGGAGAAAGAACATTCTCATTATCTCAAATGGGGAATACTGAGATAAGGAGTTTTGGAAAGCATGACAAAACAATATAAATATCTAGTAGAGGTAAACTTAAAATTCATAATCGTAAATAATTTCAAATTAGCATTTCTTAGTTGTTTTCCCTCCTAAGCTTTGGTCCAAATTTTGGAAGTAAACTTTACTGACACAGACAGATACAAAACCAGAAGAAGCTTGATTGATATAAATTTTTATATGACCCTTTTCAATGGATTCATGATTATAAATGCGCTTCACAGTGTTCTAAAAATCTACGTCCTTCAAGCACTTTACGCGGAATCACATTTCCTTTCCATACAGTACAAGTAGCATGTAGGGCGTCCGATGTGCATTGGCCATCTTACAATATCATTGAATGCCGTTCACTGCTACTTGAGATTTCCAATAATTGTCTCCCATCCGGTCACTGTCTACCTTTAATTTTGCTTGACTTAGTGACGAGGGTAAACGCCTTTCGGCTCGTCCAGCAACGAAAATTCTTTGTTACAAGAATAAACAGACAGGGCACCAGCAAAGACTTGTCAACCTTAACCTTCATAGTACCCCCCCACACACACACACACACACACACACACACACACACACACACACACACACACACAAACACCTCCCAACCTCCCACATCTTCCCTGCCACTACTCTTTATACACAATGTTATGTTTGATTTTATAAATGGCTCTATTTCTTTGACAAGGTCTCGGCACTCGTTACTACCTTTAGATTATAACGCCGATACAAATACCCAGCTTGTCATTTCGGGTCAGGGTAATGAACACAGGCTTCCTATCAATGACCTGCTGGGAAGATAATCGTTATTTATGGATATGTAATGATGTACCCGTTCTGTTGATATCAATACTGCCAAACACTGACAAAACTCATCCTTTTATTTTGTCCACAAAATTTTATTCCATACATCCATGAATTTACATAACCCCTAATTTGTCAAAACATTTCAAACATGAGACTTCTTTGTTATGGTTTTGTAAGCTGCTTCGTTTATCGATAGACAAAGTAAAAGTCTGTATCTATTTTACTGGTCAAAACGAAAAATGTAATTTGACAGTGTATTGTAAAATAGTGATGGGATTCTCTATAATATACGATGAACTATTGACGGATATGTGCCCATCAGTCTTACAATAATATTATTTTTGTCATCTTTACAATGAAGAAATAATCATCCCAACGATAAGTTGTGTTATTAATTAAATATAATAGCATACATTAATGGAAGAAATAGAACTAAAACGTATACTGTTTAATAAAATAAAGCATAAATAAGCATCAGCATCATCATAATCTTCATTATCATCATCATCATCATCATCATCATCATCATCATCATCACATTCATCGTCATCATCATTATCATGATCATCATTATCATTATCTTCATTATCAACATCACTATCATCATCATCATCATCATCATCATCATCATCATCATTATCATCATCATCATCATCATCATCATCATCATTATCTTCATTACCATCAGCAGCAGCATCGTCTTCATCCTCTTCATCTTTATAGCTCCCACTCTCATTGTTGTCATCGTCAAATTCAACGCCATCCTCCGAATTTTGTTGTTGTTTGGGGATGCTGTCGTTACGCTATTGGGTAAAATATGTGGTGTAATGGTAGCACATCTGACCGATGATCAGGAGGTCTGGGGTTCGATCCCCGGTCGAAGCAGGCTGATTTTGGGGGATGTTTTTTCTCTTGTATTTTTCTTTCTTTGTTTTTGTCTTACATTGAATCATACACATGCCAGATCTTTATCTAAAACCAACGCCAGCTTCCTAATTTGTCACTTTCATATTAACTTTCCTTGGACTAATTATAATTATCCAAATATGAGTTGGGTGCTTCTTGTGCTGTTTTGTGGTCTAGTGGTATGACAGTCGCTTTCGGATCGGAAGGTCCTGGGTTCGAGCCTCTCTCGACGCATAGTTGAGTCTTGTTCTAGAAAAAGGCTCTTTATCCACCTTCTCTCGTGGTACTCATGTGGAAAATGAGTACTTGGTCGTCAACAGCGTTGTCTCTGTCGTAAAAAAACAATTGTATATATCGTCTATCAGGTATCATGTCTCGTTCTACGTGTTACGAGTTGCTGTTGGTCAGGGACCCTTTGCAAAACGCTTTGAGCACATTTATTGGATATTATGCTATATATATATATATTATATATATATATATATATATAATATGTGTGGTGTGTGTGTGTGTGTTTTGTGTGTGTGTATTATATATATACATGTATGTATATATAAAAGCTTAAGTTTTTTATGTTATTTTTTGATTGTGTGTTTTTTTAATTGGTTTACGTGTAGACCTGCACCAATCGAACTCTTGGGGGATTTTTTTTACAAAGAATTATAATATGGGATATTCCCCTTTTGTTATTGGTATCATAATGATTTAGGTAAAGGTCTCCTTATAGCTTTAAGGGATATAATTATAGTTACAATAACAATCCATGCATATCCCATAAAACTAATTTTACTGAGCTTATCATAAGGGCATTTTGTAAACATTTGACGCTAATCGAAAATAAATCTTTTAAAATAAACAATTTCCTACATTAATCAATATTCTATAGTAGCCATGATGTTTTTCAAATAGATAGTACCACAAGTCTTTAAGAGACTGAGAGAATGAAAACTGTGATTAAATCCAAGAACTTACCCCTTGATAAAACAAATTCACAACAGATGAGAGATCGAGAGAATCCCTTTCATCATGTGTTGGAAGCTCTTTTTGGTTTGGTTTTATCATTCCCTTGGTTTGATTTACGCCCCCCCCCCCTTGTGTATGTGTATGTGTGTGTGTGTGTGTGTTTCTCTTTCTCTCTGCTCTCTCATTTTCTTTCTATTGCTCTCTCTCTCTATCTATCTTCTCTCTCTCTCTCTCTCTCTCTCTCTCTCTCTCTCTCTCCTCTCTCTCTCTCTCTCTCTCTCTCTCTCCTCTCTCTTTCGCTCTGTGTGTGTATTTGTGTGTGTGTGTGTGTGTGTGTCATACTTAACATTTTACCCACCCCCACCCCCTCTTCTCTCTATTATTATTATTTTAACTTTCGACTCTTCTCGCCCTCTTTCTTCTTCTACCCTCTCTCTCTCTCTCTCTCTCTCTCTCTCTCTCTCTCTCCTCTCTCTTTTCTCTCTCTCCCCTTCTCCTCCCTCATCTGTTACACAAATGGTCCCAAGGCATCCTCGCCCGTCAAGGCAGGTCAAAAGACTCCAACATTAGCCTTTGTTAGAAGGAACGAAATTGACGTCACTCAGCTCTTTGTTATTGTTTTTAGACAGCCAGTATGGTGATTAGTTCTCACTAAATTATGTCAGATTATAAGCGTTCAAGGTTACACATAGTTGCGTGTGTTGGTGCGTTATATCCGGCTGGCGGGTGTTGTGAGTATTTTACTAATACGCATAGCACCAATTGTCTGAAACTGGGACTTGTCTTTTGACATAATTTATAGATGTTGCACGTTTAAGAAACGTGCTCACAGCATCCGCCAGCCTAGAAAACAATAAGAAAGAGCTGAGTGACGTTAATTTCGTTCCCTCTCAAAGTTAGTGCACACTGCACACCTTCCAATGAATTGTTAGTAGTGCTCAAGAAAACAAAAAATGATCCTATTGGTTGAGCTATTGAACACAACTCACGATTTGTTTTCTTTTCAGGTCGCTAACTCACACTGGAGACCGACGACTGCCGTCCTCTGCCGTCTACCGGAATACTAAGAATAAAGAGAAGAGCCGCTCGACCTACCCATACCACACACCCGACGTCCTCTGCCGTTTTTGTTTGTTTTGGGGGTTTATTTCGTTCTTGGTATGGGTAGGTCAAGCGGCTCTTCTCTATATTTTCAGTATTTTGTCCGTGGCCGACATCTTTATCCGGAAGACGGCAGAAGACGGCAGTGCCGGGTCGTCGGAATCAGTCTCCGGTGTGGGTTACCCCTAAGAGTTTACAAAG
>NC_088364.1:45348617-45366117 GCF_034508935.2 Berghia stephanieae | reverse complement strand
AAAAAATAATAACAAAGACCTGAGTGACGTTATCTTCGAACTATCTATAAACGTTTAAGGTTACACATAATGTTGTGTGTTGGTACGTTATATCCGGATGTGATGAGCTTTTTGAATAACCGCATTGTATCAATGATTTTTTTTTTCAGCCGTCTTTGAATAAAAGACATGTTCAAAAATAAAGAATCTAATTTTTAAGGAAATTTAAGGATTTATAATCTTACGCCACAAATAATTTTGTAAATATGATATCATTACGCGTTACAACTTAGGGTGGGGGGTACAATAATACAATTTCTTAAATTGGAAAACGAGTTAAATTTCATATTTAAATTACTTGCCATTTTTGGGGCCTTTTGGTCACTTTTTGACATTTTGTACATACACCTCGACATAACACCATATTGAAATGATGCGATGTCCACTTAGTGATAATGGGATAAAAATATCATTTCGAGACAATTTAGAACGAATAGTAAAAAAAAAAAATCCAAAATGTCACCAGAATATTCGGTTCCAAGCCTTGCCCAATCATATCTAGGATAAAACCCACCCACCGAATGAAAATCTGTTGATACTTTACAGGCGGAATTCGAATTTATTATAACCTGACATCACATCATGTATTCACAAAGAGAGTGTTAACATCGATGCGACTCGGGGTTAAAATAAAGCCAGAGTGTACGCCGTATTAAAACGCTCCTTTGTTGGTTCAAATTGTTAAGATGAAAGACAAGACCCTACAAGCATCTTCAAAGCTATAGATAAAACGAATTTGACGTCACCCAGCTCTGTGTTATTGTTTTTAACCAGCCATTTTTATGAGTAATTCTCACTAAATTGAATATATGAGACTATTAACGTTTAAGGTAAAAGATAGTTTTGTGTGTTGGCACGTTTTATCCGGCTGGCGTATGTTATGAGCTTTTTAACCAACCACATAGCATCGCTAACCAAAGTAAGGGAAAAATTAGTTATGATTTGAAAGAGATAAACCGTCTCGCCGGGGAAGAGTTAAGTGAAGCTGGTCTAGCGTAATTAAGGAGAGGAGATCTTCTCATCGGACACGGCTAATCGTGAGGTGGTGTGGGATTAGCCAGGATTAGCCAGGAATTAGCACGGGATCTGGTCATTGAGAGAAGGACGATAAAATAAGATACACATGGGAAGTCACGTGATAGGAGCACGTGATAGAAAAAAGATAGCGACTCATTATTTTGTATAAGGAATGCGTTTAACACTCTACTCTCAATCACGGTTTCACTCTTCAAAATAAGTACATAAAACAGGATTGGGACAAAAAAGGAAAGCACAGAAGTGACCCATCACGTCAAAACGGGATTATGTCGAGGTGAGCCAGATGCCAGAATTGTGGGAATTTTAAAGTCAAAATATCTAGATAAAATGTGGAAAAAAAAATTTTTGTCAAATCGATAAATGACATCTGTCTTCCCAGTTAGCTAAGAAAAACGCTATCCATTTTTTTAAATAGTCTATCTTATTTTTGTTTGTTTTTGTTGGTTTTTTTTTGTTTTTCTGTTTCATTTTAAATAGTTTCTCTGCTTTGTTTTCTTTTTCTTTTTATTTCTATGTTCAGATTGATATGACCCCTAACTTCTTTTTAATAAAATACGGAAGTATATAAACATGCTCCCCTCACAATAAGTTGTCCAAGTTATTCAAACAGTTGTGGACACTCACTAAAACATACAAGGTGTCCTCTTTGTTCCTGGCAGTCCAGTTACAAAAAAACAAATTAATTTACAAAAAAATATAAAAATAAAAATTTTAAAAACTTACCGCTAACTTTAGCCAGGTAGTCAGTCACAGTAGAAACAGTAACAAAGAGGTGAGTGACTTCAATTTCGTTCTATCTATAGATAGAATGCGCTTGGCTAAGAAGCTCATAACATTGCCATCCGGAAGTATAACGGACCAACACACAAACTCTGTGTAACCATGAACTTTTATAGTCTGGTTAATACAGTTTAGTGAGAACACTCACAAACGCGGATGGCAAAAACAATAACAAAGGCCTGAGTGACGTCATCTGCATACTATCTATAGATAGTATGTGCGCATGGGCTAAGGATACATGCACAACATTGCCATCCAGGAAATATAACGGTAGCCAACATCCACCAAAACATATGTGTAACCCTGAGCGTTTATTTTCTGGTTGATACAGTTTAGTGAGATCTACTCATAACCATGGATTGCAACAACAACAACAACAAAAAATAATAATAATAATAATAATAAAACAATAAGAAAGGTCTGAGTGACGTCAACTTTATTCTCTCACAAATTATATCTTTCGATTTGGCGATATTTTCTTAAACCTAGCGCCCCTCATCCTATTTCAAAAGAACTAGAAATTTGTTACTAAAACGAAAACAAGTGTGAATTGACACAAAGTTGGCGCCACTGTCGTCCTTATGCTGCCGTACTCTTTTTTAAATTTGGCCAGTAAACGCGTACTTCAAATATCGATCGATTTTTTAAAAAATGACCCTCATCTTGGTAACAATAAAAAAAACTCTCAAACCTGGGACTTCGCGAAGTCCCAGGTTTGAGCGAAATATTAAAAATGTAGGTTATTCCAGAGTACGGTAGTTGATATGTCAATGGCTAGGCTCAACATCGCTTGAATTCATTACTAGACGAGACAAAGTGCAGTAATGTCACTACTTACGCCACAAGATAATAAAGATGAAGTAGGAGAATGGAAAAGGGGAGGAGAACAAGGATAAAGAGGATAAGGTAGGGGAGGCGGGGGGGGGGGGGGGGGGGGGAAGAGGACAAGGAAGGAACGTAAGTTGAGTGGATAAAGATCCGATAGTTAAAGCACGGAAGAATAAAACTGATATTATTGTTTATCGCGATAACCATGTTTTCTTTTCAATTCCTGATGATAATATCTTCTTAATGTATTCATTGATTTGCTAAAGAGCAAACAATGCTCGGATTTGTTTGCAGGAGAGTTAGTAGTTATCTCCCCCTGAATCCTGCATCCAGTAATCCGATGTGCGAGATTATGTCCATGGGATAGATAGATGGGAGAGATATTATTAAGATCATTAAAATCAGGGGACTTGCGTCGGCGGATTTTAATTAATGCATGTGAAATTATTGATCGATTTTAGTTTTTGGTTGTGGATTACAATGAATAATTAATAATAATGATACTAATAATAATAATAATAATAATAATAATAATAATAATAATAATAATAATAATAATAATAATAATAATATATAATAAAGTAGTAATAATAAATAGTAATAATAATAATAATAATAATAATAATAATAATAATAATAATAATAATAATAATAATAATAATAATAATAATAATAATAAAATAAATAATAAAAAATGAATAAAAAATTAATAATATAATAAGAATAATATAAAATATTTAATAAACTATAGAATTTCTGGGACGTCGTTTAGTCCAGAATTTATCGCAATATTTACACAACTGACACGTTTTTGCCAAGATGTCGATAGTCTACTTAAATTGTTCAAGCAGTGTTTTAGATAATTGTTTTACTAAAAGAAGAAAAAGAAGAAAGCTCATTCATTGATCATTTATCAAGAATGGTAGACAAATCCTCTAAAATCTGTCGGAATGGCTACTTTGACATTTGATCATTAAACACGCACAATGGAGTGGGGATTAATGTTTATATCCCACCTCACAAATAATTGTGACCCGAGACTTTGTTCGAGGCAGTTGCAAGGTGAACGGTATGCAGCAGCCTCTTATGGTTTTCACACTACTATGTTATGACGATCGACCCAGTCAGCAAAGTCTGGTCCGCATTCGTGCACCGTCGCAAACCCGCCGGGTAGCATCGTCACAACACACCGTTCGACTAGATGCTCTGCCGTCTCAGGTTCTTGCCCACAGCGGGTACATGTTGGATAGGTAGAAAGACCCCACCGATGAAGCGCACTGGCCGTGAGGCAGCTCCTCGAAAAGACCCATCGAAAGCTCCTCATTAGAAACAACCTAGATCAAGTCAGAGTTTTTGGTGGTCCAAAAATCAACTTATTGCGGCTATATGGTCATGTGGTATGACACTCGCTTTCGGATCGGAATGTCCTAGGTTCGAGCTAGCCCGGCGCATAGTTGAGTCCTGAGAAAAGGCTCTATACTCACATTCTCTCACTGTACTCAGATGTAAAATGAGTACCTGTTGGAAAAACTGTAATATCGCCTAACAGGCGTCATGTCTCGATCCACAGTTTTTAAAAAATTGTATTTAAATGACCAATATCTTATTTCCTTGCCGTCAGTTAAAAGGAATGTTCTCTCACGTTTGAAAGTGTATCAATCCTGTTGCTACATATTTCTCATATTATTTATATATTTATCTATTTATTTATTTATTTATTTATAAGTCTTTTTTTTACTGATAACCACTCCTATTACTATTTTTTTTTAAAGAAAAAAACTTGAGCTTTTATATAGCGCAATATCAACTTAATGTGCTCAATGCCCTTTACAAGGGGTCCCTGATCAACAGCAACATGTAACATGAGGAACGAGACATGACGCCCGTTAGGCGACAATACATTTTTTTCCGACAGAGACGACGCTGTTAACAGCCAGGTACTCATTTTACACCTGACTACGGTGAGAGAATGTGAATAAAGGGCTTTTCCAAGGACTCAACTATGCGCCGAGCGAGGCTCGACGAACTCAGGACCTTCCGATCCGAAAGCGAGTGTCATACCACTAGAACACGTATCCGCAGTACTATAATTATTTTTGTAATTGTTGTTCTGATAACATTATAGTCATTAATATTGTAATGGGATTTTATCAAGACGAGAAATTCGGTTATTATGCATCATTGTTTGCATTATTTGTCTGCACGTAACGATATTATATGAGACCATACGGGGAAGAGATGATCTGATTTTGTCTGTCTTAGATTAGGATGTGTCTGAATAATTTAGTCTTGTTTTCTCACATATTATTGTCTTGAAGACCTTCGTATTGTTTTCGGTTTGTTGTTATTATTATTAGTCTGAAGAGTCATAAAAAGTAGTCTTTCGGAGTCGTTAGAGTCGGAGTTTATCCCGGTTTATTTATATATATAGTCAACAAACCAAACTCATGTAACACACAGTCCTGACGATGGCTAATATATATATATATATTATATATATATATATATATATATATATATATATATATATATATATATATATATATATATATATATATATATATATATTTCTTTTTTTTTTTTTTTTTTTTTTTTTTTTTTTTTAAATGAGAAAAACTGATTGGAAAACTAAATATGACGGTGATAGTGGTAGTGATAATGGTAACGGTGGTGGTGTTAATGGTGATGATTGTGGTAGTAATGATGATGGTAATATTATTATTGTTATTGCTATTATTATTGTTATTGTTGTTATTATTATTGTCATTCTTCTTCTTCTTCTTCTTCTTCTTCTTCTAATTATTATTATTATTATTATTATTATTATTATTATTATTATTATTATTATTATTATTATTATTATTATTATTATTATTATTGTACGTATTAGTGGTATTACGATTGCTGTATTTTTTGTGTGGTGTATCAGTTTATTTTTTGGTTCCATTTACCATTTTTTATTTTTTATCTTTTTTTTTTCCACTTTCATGTATGTTGTCATCAAATTGTTGATTTATTGGCGAAAGCCTAAGATTGAATAAACTTTGAAACTGTTTGATTTTTATTTTTTTTTGCGTGAAACGGACAATAGCAATTGCTTGCTACCCTTTGGATAGGACACGATCCATAAAAAGTACTTTCTGCCAAATCTAAGAGACTCGGCTGCCAACTACTGCTGGGTGGATATGGGGGTCAGAAAAAAAAATCTCGACTGCACCCGAGATCGATCTCGGTCCCTTTGCGTGTGGAGCCAGTGCTCTACCAACTGAGCTATCGGGAGCCTCTGGGGTCTGATTCATGGAGCGGGACTATGGTAGTCTCAGACTATAGCAAAGTCTGAGACTTTGTAGTCTAAGACTTTGAGAAGTCAGAGACTACGGAAAGTAAGCTATTCATGGAGTCAGACTTCGTCCCTGACTATCAAGTCTCTGACGACGCTTGCGAAGTCTCAGACTACAGAGGTCAATCTATTTTTAACTGGGGATTCCTCGGAAACGTATCACAAAACGTCATAGAAATGCGTTTCTTTTCCAGCTGCGCATGCGTCATACGAAGTGGCACAGAAATCATATCTATTTCTTCTTCGTGTTTGTTTTGATCGTTTTTGTTTTTTTGTTTGTTTTTTTTTTTTTTTTGGTTTTGTTTTTTTTTTGTTGTTGTTGTTTTTGGTTGTTTTTTTTTTTTTTTTGTTTTTTTGCCCCACAAATAAAAATGGTGTGAGACAAGTTTAGGGGTGTAAAAATTGTTTGAGAATGTGTGTGTGTGTGTGTGTGTGTGTGTGTGTGTGTGTAATGTTTTTAGTAAATATAAATAACGATGGCACTTAAATGATTCTTATCAACGGTGGAGCATTGTTCTAAGTAGAGAGCGGTGGGCGCTGCCTGAAGCATGGGGTCCCGAAAATACTAACGAAAGAGTGAAGATAGATAGGAATCGGTGGAAACAATACAGACAATGGGCGTTTCGGGTACAAACCCTTCGTCGGCACAACAATAAACAAATACACGTTGAAAACAAATAAGAAGAAATGCAGTATAGATTGCATCGTCTGTACTCAACGATGGTTGGAGTGTGAACGAATCGTTAGCGTGGTGTGATAAAAATGATGAGGCCAGTGAGAGACGTGAAATTTCTAGAAAATAATGGACGATAAAAGACATAATAGAAATGTAATAGTAGTAGTAGTAGTAGTAGTAGTAGTTAGTAGTAGTAGTAGTAGTAGTAGTAGTAGTAGTAGTAGTAGTGGTAGTAGTAGTAGTAGTAGTAGTAGTAGTAGTAGTAGTAGTAGTAGTAGTAGTAGTAGTAGTAGTAGTAGTAGTAAGTTACTATGAAACAGTATGTGTACCTGGAAAGTGTTTGGAATGGACAAGATGAGGAGTGTATGTTCGATTGTTGAATCTTCGAGAAAATAAAGTAAAACAAAACAAAACAAAAAAAATAATAATAAATAAATAAATAAATAAATAAATAAATAAAAATAAAATCAAAAACTGTCGGGTTGCCTTGTTCTAATCTCAGTACAATTACTCCCACCAGCGTATAGCACATATTATGATTTTGAAATTTAGTCCCAGACTACGATATTTACACCTGCTAAATCGCGGGTGTAAATTTCACCCGTTTAGTCCCTCGTTTAGTCTTAGACTTCGCGTAGTCCGGCTTCATGAACATCTTACAACGCATTTTAGTCTGAGACTACGGATATAGTCTCAGACTACCGCCGTAGTCCCGCTCCATGAATCAGACCCCTGATGAGTCATAGGGACAATTTTGTGTGTGTGAAAGAGTATTTTCTGCAGATGAATTGTATATTTAATTTCCATGTTACCTTTTTCGAGAGTTAAAATATTTATCCAACCTATTAGTAGCGGAGGTGCCGAATTTTTAATGCATTAAACTGTGGCCAAGAGGTCCTGAGTTAGACTCCAGCAGCAATTAAGTTTTTGTGGGGTTTTTTTTTTTCCTTCGGGGAGATTATTATTAACACAACACCCACTTTGTGTAATTTGGACAACGCATTATGTTATTTGTGTAATAATAATAATAATGATAATAATAATAATAATAATAATAATAATAATAATAATAATACACATTTATACAGCGCTCATTCTCGTATAAAACACAAGCTCTGGGCACTTTACAATATAAATTATCAATTTTAAGTGAAAAAAAAGTAGTAATAATAATAATAATAATAATAATAATAATAATAATAATAATAATTCATAGCCAAATCAAGGGTTCATTGAGTCAATAAAAACAAATACAGTAAAAATGTGTCTTGAGATTCTTTTTAAAGGTAGGTAAAGACTTACACTCCCTCAGACCACGTGGTAGTTTATTCCAAATCTTGGGGCCGAAACAAGCAAACGATCTATCACCAAATTTTGTTCTTGATCTTTTTTCCAAAATTTTCGTTTCGTCATTACATGATCTTAAAGTGTTATTTTCAAATTTACAAATGACCACGTGATCTGTGAGATATGCCGGTGCTATACCAGTCAAACACTTATAAACAAGACACGCTGCTTTGTAATATGTGCGCTTTTCAATGGGCAACCAGTGGAGAGAGGCCAACAAAGGGGTTGCATGATCAAAAAAAATTTGTGTAGACATTAATCGTTTCTTTGATGACTATAATATATTCCTTCAGGCAACATGATCTACGCCTGGGATGGCATATTTCTTTTTCTTTTATTAATAAAGTAGAAGTCCATTGATTTTTTCATCAGTTTTTTTTTTTTGTTTGTTTATTTTGTTTAGTTTAGTTGTTTTTTGTGTTTTTTTTTTTTGTTTTGTTTTTTGTTTGTTTCTTTTGGGGTTTGTTTTTTTTTTTTTGTTTTAGCTTTGGGTTTGTTTTTTGTTTTGGTTTTTGTTGTGTTTTTTTGTTTTTGTTTTTTTTTTGTTGGGTTTTTTTTTATTTTTTTGTTTTTTTTTTTTTTTTTTTTTTTTTTTTGGAAGGATAAGCAAGAAAAACATTATGAATACTATTTTAACACCCAGAGCTTTTATATCGCTCAAGTGGAACTTGAGTGGAACTTGAACCAGGGACCTACAGCAAAAACAGATCACAGCCTCATGTGTGTAATATGTTGGTTTGGTGTGGATGTGTAATATTGGAACCGCAGGAGGATTTAAGTGAGATAAGGTTTGAGCTGTCGATTAGACACCTTCGCGATATGCCATCAGGAATTGCATTTTGTACAAATTTTTGCTATTGTACTTTTTACACTATAGAAACCGGGATAAACTCTGAAGGACTACCATCATTTGAAGATTTTAAAATGGCTAAAAGTAATGTTTGGATAGCCCGCCCTCCGTGATTTGTCGTAAGATTGATAGACTCCTTATTGGTTTTGAACATTTCCTTGATACGTGTAATTTTCTATGGATACGTAACATACAAAGAAATGGCAAACAGGTAGAGTTGGATGACATAGATCGGTAGGTCAAGATTTTAAACCAAAAAAGAGAATCCCTTTCTTGTTTTCTACATTTACCACACTAATCACAAACACCGTTAGACGGATTAACCAAACGTCACTTTTACCATAAAAAATTAAAAGGGCCCAGAGCATGGAATTACCTTGATAAGCGCTATGTTCCCTGCATATGAACTTGTCTTCGAAAATAAGGATTGTAAGGTTATTGATATTGATGACTAGGAGACCAACAAAAATGTTAGAGAGAGAGAGAGAGAGAGAGAGAGAGAGAGAGAGGGGAGTGTGTGTGTGTGTGTGTGTGTGTGTGTGTGTGTGTGCGTGTGGGGGTGGATGGAAAGGTGTCGACTTACCGTTGCGTGTTTGTAATGTTTGTAATCTTGTGATCCTATAGAAGGAATAATGGATCCGATGATAAAAGAATTAAATCCTGTTTTGTTTTTTTGTCTTGTTTCATCTTGATAATTTAATTGATTAATCTAATCAAACAAATTAGACGGTCAGACAACAACAATGTAATTCGGCCCTTTCAGACGATGTACATTAGTTTTTAATCTCTTAACTGCCGTTCTCTGGAAAAACACGTGTTTCAAAATTTGGCCAGAAAACTCGTTTTTCAAATATATATCGATTGAAATGACCCTCAACTTGGCAAAAACCCTCAAACCTGGGAGGTCCCAGGTTTGACGTTTTTACCAAGATGACGGTCCTTTAAATCAATCAATATTTGAATAATATTTTCAGTTTTCTGGCCAATTTTATTTTTTAACGTGTTTTTCCATAGTACGGCAGTTAACTGGTTAATCTTCTCGAGTGGTTAACCACGTTCTAGAATCATTGACGTAATATGAACAATAGGGGGCGTCGCACGCTCTTTCTCTTTGTTAACATTTTATAGGGGTCTCATATTAATAGGCAAAGCAATTCCTTTCATCTCAAAAAGATTGAAGTCATGTCTGACAGTCCCAAGACCCAATTACAAATTTGCCGTGCGATATAAAAAAAAAAAAAAAAGACTTTTTTAAAATTTCAGCTTGAAAACTCGTCCTATAAATTCTCAGACCTGTAACTTCCATACAGTCTTTAAAGAAAACCGAGGTTTCATATCTTTTAATTTAATACGGTTACCTTGGATGCGCGCATTGAGAACTATTTCGAAAGTTTAAACGCATCCGGAGTTCAACAATCTTATTATTCTACCCCTACCCGTAAATAATAAGGCATAATGTACCATTTACAATAATAAATCGTGACGTCAGATAATCACACGTTATTTTTCACTAAAATTAGAAATTAAAAAAAAAAAGAAGCATCATTCAGGTATTTTTGAAAATGTGTTCTGTTCAGACATAAAGAACCCGGAATCTTTTGAGGATTAGAATTCAACATTCGTACAGCGATTGGGAACACGTCCGGAATTCCAAAGAGTAAGAATGTAAGAATCGTATATTATTACACCCATCCAAAGACCTCATCTAATTATTTCTTATCAAAATGCATTCTTTTTCTTTGTGGGTTGTCCTCACTAGCTTAAAACCATCAACAGCAAAACAAAAGTGCGTATATGGTTAAATATTATGTTTGGTCTACATTCCTGCATGCCTGTGAAACATGGACAATAACGAAGGGGATAGAAAGAAAAATTAATGCCTTTGAGATGTGGGTATACCGAAGAATTATGAGAGCACCATTGACCAGGAAAAAAATCAAACATTCTGCTTTTTTTTATTGATTCAGGCCAAAGGTCCAGAAAACTGTTGGCAGAAGTTAAAATGAGAAAACTGAACTATTATGGACACGTTCGGAGACACAACACCATCCAAAAATCAGTTCTAGAGGGAAAAGTCGCTGTCAGGAAGTACTGGATAGGAAATGTGGAGGCAACAACATGAGCGTGAAGAATGGCGTTCCGTGACATTCAACCCCTGTAAGGAGACGGAACTCCGGTAGGTAGGTGGGGCGTCTTTTGGGAACGAACTCAAAATCTCAGACCCTAGAGTCGATTTATTACATCACTCCATTTTTGGGAGGTCTGTTGTGTATTTGCCAAATTGAGGCTTGACGATTTTACCTTATGAATGATTATCATTGTGATTAAGATATATTTGCGCATAGGGATATAAATCATTCTTAAACGTCAGCTTATTTTTCTGAAAATAATAACAGGTTACCTACAAGTTTGTTGTTTTTTCTATAATGATACAGTGCTCGTCAAAAAATAGGGATTTCTCATAAGCAACATCATTGCCTTTTTCACCCTGGGTCAGGGTATAAGCCACAGACAAACAGTTTCCATCCTTCTCTATCCTGAGCCAACTTTTTTATCTCATTCCAGGTCTTACCACTTCTCTGTATATCAGCTTCTTTAATTCTTCTCCATGTTCCTCGTGGCCTTCCCCTTGATCTTCTGCCCTGAGGGTTCCAGTCCAATACTTTCTTTGTTATAGTTGAGTCATTCTTTCTAAGCGTGTGTCCAATCCACCTCCATCGTCTTCTTCCTATATCCTCTCCCACTGGTTTCTGCTGTGTTCTTTTCCATACTTCTTCATTTTTTATTCTATCCATCCATTTTATTCTGAGTAGCTTACGCATGCACCTGTTTACGAAAATCTGTACCCTCCTTATACATGCCTGTGATGCGTTCCAAGTTTCACATCCATACAGTAGGACAGACTTCACGTTTGAGTTGAAAAGTCTTAGCTTTAGTTGAAGGGAGATATCTTTAGTTCTCCAAACTCTGTTCAAAGATGTGAATGCAGCCTGTGCCTTTCCTATTCGTGCTTTCACCTCTGCTTCCGTGCCTCCATCCTTGTCAATTATACTTCCGAGGTAGCAGAAAGTGTCTATATCTTCGAGTTCCTGATCTTTTACTTTGATCTGCTCCCTTTGACGCGTACCTATCCTCAAGACCTTTGACTTTGCAGGGTGAATTCTTAGACCAATTGATTCCGAGAGGCTGTTTATAATTGTGGTTTTTGCTTGCATCTGGTCCTGGGTGTGGGACAAAAGAGCCAGATCATCTGCAAAATCCAGATCATCCAACTGTGTCCAGGGGGTCCACTGTATCCCATTTCTTCTCCCTTTGGAGGTTTCCTTCATTAGCCAATCAATGGCAAGGATGAACAGGAATGGAGAGAGCAAGCATCCCTGCTTGACACCAGTCTTAATTTCAAAGCTGTCAGTAAGCTGATCTTCATGTACAACCCTGCAACTTGATCCTTCATACATTTCCTTAATGAGGTTTACTATCTTTTCAGGGAGTCCATAATGTGCCAGAATTTTCCACAATGTTGCTCTGTCAATACTGTCGAAAGCCTTCTCGTAATCCAAGAAGTTGACAATAAGAGGAGAGTTCCATTCTATAGACTGTTCCACTATGACTCGCAGAGAGGCAATCTGGTCGGTGGTTGAACGGTTTTTCCGAAAACCTGCCTGTTCGTCCGCAGTTTAGCATCTGTTGCATTCTTAATTCTCTCTAAAATAATACGGTTGAAAACCTTTCCTGGGATAGAAAGAAGAGTGATGCCTCGATAATTATTACAATTACTGAGGTCCCCTTTCTTTGGAAGCTTGATAAGATGTCCTTCCTTCCAATCCTTTGGGAATATCCCGTCGTTCCAGATTCTCTCAAATAGTGGGTGCAGGGCCTCAGCATTTCTTTCCGCATCAACTTTTAGAGCCTCCGGTGGAATCTGGTCTGGTCCAGCAGCTTTCCCCTTTTCATCTTGTTAATGGCACCCACAATCTCTGCTATCGATGGTGGATCACAGCTAATTGGTATCTCATTCCTTGCAGGCAAAATTTCTGGCTGGTTGTCTGGTGGTGGTCTGTTCAGAAGGCAGTTGAAATGTTCCCTCCATCGTTCACATTGAGCCTCTTTTCCAAAAATAGTTTTCCCATCTTTGTCTTTGACTGGTACCTCTGGTTTCCCATATTTTCCAGCAAGTGTCTTGGTAGTTTGATAAAGGATCCTCATGTTTCCTCCAGTCGCTGCTGCTTCTGCTTTCTCTGCAAGTCTGTTCATGAATGCTTCCTTGTCTTTCTTCACAGATCTTTTGACTTCCTTAGCTATGGCTCGATACTGCTCTTGTGCATCCAGTCTTGAAGCTCTTGTTCGGCTTGCATTCACTTGTTCCTTCCTTGTTCTCCTCTTTTCAATAAGGTCCAAGGTGGTTGGACTTATCCATTCTTTATGTTCCGATTTCTTTACCCCAATACCTCGTGGCAAGTTGTTATGTAGACTTCCTTGATCTTTGCCCAATGTGACTCTACATCTATGTCCTCCTCGAGCTCAGTAAGAGGTTGGAATCTATTACTCAATTGTAGTTTGAATTCCTCATTCTTTTCCCCATCAAGTGCATTCACCTCGAATTTTCTTCTTGTATGTGATTTGGCCCGTGTTTTCTGAGTCGGAGCTTAAGCTTTGCCAATAGCAGGTGGTGGTCTGATCCAACATCTGCCCTCTCCGTACTGTCACATCTTCCAATGAACGTCTGAATCTACGAGAGATACAAAAATGATCAATCTGATTCTCTGTCACACCATCTGGTGAGACCCAAGTTGCTTTGTGGATCCTCTTATGGGGGAACACTGATCCTCCAATCACCAAACTGTTGAATGCACAGAAATTTGCAAATCTCTCACCATTATCATTCATTTCTCCCATGCCATGACGTCCCATGATACCTTCATAGCCTACGTTATCCTGTCCCACTTTTGCATTAGCATCTCCCATCAATATGTTGATGTCTTTCCTTGGCAACTTGTCAATGACTTGTTGTAGCAGACCATAAAATGTATCTTTGTCCTCATCTGTTGCATCATTTGTTGGGGCATAGATCTGTACAATGTTCATGCTGATCTTCTGACTCCGTGTTGTAAAGGACGCCATGATGATCCTTTCTCCGCATTGTTCCCATCCTCTCAGTGACTTCTGGGCAAACTTGCTTAGAATTATTCCTACTCCCTGTGTATGAATCCCGTCCCTCTCCCTGAATATAAAATTTTCTCCCAGACTTGAGGTGTTTCTGTCCGGATTGTATCCAGTGGGTTTCGCTTACTCCAAGTATATGCAGCCTGTATCTTCTCATCTCAGTCACAACTTGAGAGCTTTTTCCTGCTTCATACATGGTGCGAACGTTCCACGACGCAATTCGAAGCTGCTTGTTTGGCGAAGACGTCATCGGGTCAGCAGAGTCCTTTCGGCTTTGTCTGTTGTCCTTCATAAATTCTGTAATTCCAGAAACTCTTCGGTCGCCCAAGCTAAAAAAAGGATTTGTTTTGTCTGTCTGTGTTTCTGTAACGGTTTGAGTTTAACGGAAAGGGGTGCCAACCCCCAACCTGGAGGACCAGGTGACTCAAAGATGGGGGAATCACACACCATTAGTCGCCTTTTACGACACGCTGGCTTGACGTTGGGCTATTCTTGACCCTCTCAGTTGAGGGACCCCGGACACCACACGGGGGTCATAAGCAACAGGTTGCAATATGTTACCATTTTTGCACGGAGTGGAGGGATATTATGAAAGAATTCAAATCACGCATGCCAGCACGTAAAGTTGAATGAACCAGAAAGGTAATAATCTTCTTTTGTGTGCAAAAATCATCTTAACCCCCCCCCCCCCCCACCCCACCCCCGCACTATACACACATATTTCAATGAATGTCAGGATTAAATGGAGCAGACAAATCAACTTATTTCTAATCTAATATTTTTAATTGATTATTTGTTCACAAATACAAAAGTTGTACAGAATATTGTACAGAAATTTAATAATAACGATAATAATAATAATAATAATAATAATAATAATAATAATAATAATAATAATAATAATAATAATAATAATAATAATAATGATAACGTTAATAATGATGATAATGATGATGATGATGATGATGATGATGATGATGATGATGATAATGATGATGATGACGACGATGATGATAATATAATAATAATAATAATAATAATAATAATAATAATAATAATAATAATAATAATAATAATAATAATAATAATAATAATAATAACAGAACTCACTTGGCGCCGCACAAACCTAAAAAAATGACGTCAAGAGATAAGTCCTGCTGGGCTCTAGCGCAGCCATCGTTCACTTATAGCCTGACACTGACCAAAAAATGACGTCAAAATGCCAGTCTTTGGCCACAAAAGAAAACAAATCGTGAGTTGTATTCAATAGTTCAACCAATAGGACCACTTGTTTCCATGAGCATTACTAACGACAACTCACTCGGTGGTGCAAAAAACAAATAATGACGTCAAAATGTCAGTCTTATTTGGGTTTCAGTGTCAGGCTATAACTTAACGAAGGCTACGGTCTTTGTGTCAGGCTATACGTTAACGATTGCTACGGTTCTATTTTCAGGCGATACGTTAACGATAGCTGCGATCAGACCGTGGCTTTCGTAAACTCATGGCCTGACACTGACCAACAAATGACGTCAAAAGACAAGTCTAAGGCCACAAAAGAAAACAAATCGTGAGTTGTATTCAACAGTTCAACCAATGGGATGCCTTGTTTCCTTGACCACTACTAAAGACAACTCTCACTGGGTGGTCCACAAACCTAAAAATGACGTGAAATATGGGTCTAAGCGTAGCCATCGTTAACGTAGAGATAGTTCGAAGATGACGTCACTCAGGCATTTGTTATTGTTTTTGCCATCCGCGTTTGTGAGTTGTTCTCACTAAACTGTATTAACCTGACTATAAAAGTTCATGGTTACACAGCGTTTGTGTTTTGGTCCGTTATACTTCCGGATGGCAATGTTGTGAACTCCTTGGCCAAGCGCATTCTATCTATAGCCTCACACTAGAACCCTCTTGGACTGGCAGTTTGATTCATTTTTAAGGTTTGTGTAGCGTCAAGTGAGTTGTCATTAGTAGGGCTCAAGGAAACAAGTTATTTCATTGGTTGAACTATTGAATACAAATCACGATTTGTTTTCTTTTATGGCCAAAGACTGGCATTTTGACGTCATTTTTTGGTCAGTGTCAGGCTATAAGTTAATGATGACGACGGTCTAAGTGTCAGGCTATAAGTTAATGATGGCGACGGTCTAAGTGTCAGGCTATAACTTTACGATGGCTACGGTCTAAGTGTCAGGCTATAAGTTAACGATGACGACAGTCTAAGTGTCAGGCTATAAGTTAACGATGACGACGGTCTAAGTGTCAGGCTATAAGTTAACGATGACGACGGTCTAAGCGTTAGGCTATAACTATACGATGGCTACGGTCTAAATGTCAGGCTATAAGTTAACGATGACGACGGTCTAAGCGTTAGGCTATAACTTTACGATGGCTACGGTCTAAATGTCAGGCTATAAGTTCACGATGGCAACGATCAGACGTCGGAAAGTAAGTTGTAAATTAAAATGATCAGAAATATGAATTTTTAGTTCTTCGCTGTTGTAAGCTTTTTGGCCAAGCGCATAGCATCAATAGCGATATCCTAGCAGCAAACAATCGGAAGGTTGTGTAATAAGTAATAACAAAGATCTGTCAGCACTGCGTAATTTGTTAATTACGTATTCATTAGTTGCTAAATTCATAATTGATGCCCTAAAACACCATATTGATGCTGCGTGTTTAGCTAAAAAGCTCACAACATATACCAGTCGGATATAACGTACGAACACACAAAACTATGTGTATCCTTGAACGTTTAATGTCTAATTGATAGAATTTAGTGAGAACTACTCATAAAAATGGCTGGCTGAAAACAATAACAAAGAGCTGAGAGACGTCAATTTCGTTCCTTCTATATCCTGTTATAATATTATAATGACAAGCCAGATATCTGCACAGACCTCAAACATTGCACAAGAACATTATCTAAATATATTTACTTTAATTCTATTTTAAAAAATCAATTACACGGTAATTCTAATCTCTATTTCTATTTTTTCCATTCAGATTCTGTATCTATAAATGATGAAAAAGACACTCTGTGTATTAGCCATCCTCACTTGCCTGTAATCATAATTGGCCTATTTAGGCATTATAAAATTCCAGCTATCCATAGGATCAATGACTCGGTTAGGAAACGGGTGAATACAAATCGCTCCCGTTCTGATTTGAAGTCCCGATAGATCAGTTGGAAAAGCACTCGCCAATCAGACAAAGAGATCGCATTTGTTGAGTTTGTTTTTGTTGGGGTTTTTTTTTTTTGTTGTTTTTTGTTTGTTTGATCTGAACCCTTTGACCACCAAGCAGTGATTGGGTAGCTGGGTCGGTTAGTTCTGGCGAAATGTAACCATTGCAGGCCGAGCAGAGAATCCCAAGTTACCGATCTTGCTTCCCCTTCACTGCACGTCTCTTGATCGAGTTTGAGGAAAAAGACAAG